>NW_027041530.1:7500-12500 GCF_037179485.1 Ochlerotatus camptorhynchus
TGATAATGAAACCAGGTCAAAAAGACACGAAGCCAACAACATCAAAAGCCGCCAAATCGGAAGGCTTCTACGTAACAATGAAGTCGGTCGAGGCTGGCCACAGAGAAATAGACGACCCGTTCGCGGTGGCCGAAACCATCGAAGCGGCAATAGGAGCAGTAATCGAAGCAAGTACAACAAAAAACGGCGACTACCTGTTAAAGGTAAGGACCGAGGAACAGGTTGGGAAGTTGCTCCGGCTTAAGTCCCTCAACAATAAGACAAAAATAAAATGCGAACGCCACCCCACACTAAACAACACTAAGTGTGTAATAGCGCACACAACAATTACAAAAATGGAAGACATAAAACTAGCACAAAAACTAAAACCACAAGGCATCATCGAGGTAAGGAGCATCGGATCAACGAGGAGACTGAAGATACTGACGGTAACCGGGACAACAGCACCGAGCACCGTCAGAATCGGACTCCTGGAGGTCCAGACCATGCCATACCTACCGATGGTGAAGTGGTGCAGAAACTGCAAACAAATTGGACACATAACAGACGAGTGCTCGGGAAAGATCCGATGCGGCCAATGCAGTGGAGTGCACCCGGAAACGGACTGCCAGAACGAGCAATACTGTGGAAATTGTGGAGCCGGGCATAAGCCCGGCAGCAAGATCTGCCCCCTATATACACAAGAGAAGGAAATAATCAAAGTACAAACTGACAGGAAGATCTCGCCACGAAAGGCCCGCAAAATATACAGAAACAAGAACACAAGATACATCCCGTTACCCGCGGAAACAGCTGACAATGGATACTTCGGAGCAGACCCCAACACGGAGGAGGAAGCCGAGGAGATCCCGGAGACAGCACCTAAACCTAAACCAAATACACCAGAAGACACAGAGCAAGAGGAGGAGGAGGAGGAGGAACAGATCGACCCAACTCCAACTCCGAGACAGAACAGACCCAACAAACGCAAACCAACAAAAAGCAAGCAACCACAGAAGAGACAATCCCGGAGGATGAACAAGCCCGAGTCCGATGAAGACGTGGACGACTTCATAATGGAAACAGCAAAACAGTATGACAGCGAGGCGGAGCTTCTCTAAGTCATATGATCACCAATAACACCATGTAATACCTTATAATACCATATAATACCAATACAATACAATACAATGTCCGCCCATAGTTAATAATACACTAAACCTCAATACCACTAACCGAAAGATTCCAGACCATAACCAACCTTAGCACCCGCAGCTAATAAAACAGTGCGGGGTAGAGGAAGGGGTCGACTGCGCGGATGCCTTGGATGTTCGAGGGGATTTGAGTGAGAGGACCACACCTAAGTGTGCTCTTCCCATTCGACCCCTCGGATCATGCAAGGTTAATCCGGGTATGTCGGCCCCTTTTTCTACGAAGAAAATTCTGAAAGCCCAATTGACCTACCACGTGACAAAGTACACCGAACAACCACAACAGAGCAAGATAAAGAGAACACCCAGCCGAAAACAATAACACAAGAACAAAATAAAGATAGAACCCAAACGACTAACTCCACTAAAGAAAATAATGTACCCAACAATAAGAACACATACTCACATAGAACGCACACCATCCGGACATTAACGGATGAAAAAGTCGACCAAAAACAACGACAACCACAAGATAGAACGCAAACCATCTAGGCATTAACAGATGGAAAGAAAAGAGCACAAACATAACGGAGTACAAAAAGCACTCAGTTAGCCCCAACACATGTACTAAAATAGAACGCCTACTATTCGATCATTAACGGATAAAATTGAACAAGTAGAACGCTAGCAGAGTTATTACAAAAAACTCAGCTAGGGCAACTACAACTAAATACATAGAACGCTCAACATCCGGGTATTAACGGATGAAGAAATAACACTCAATGATATAATCATTCGGTCAAATCCCAAGGTGTCAGGTGAACCGTGCCGAGGGGATGCATGGCGGAGGACCGGCATTGGAAGCTCCTAACGGAACCTGTAGGGCACCAGGGTACCCCCTACAGTAAAAGTGCCCTTATCACATGATACGGGCTCCATGTGATGGACTGTTCCAACCCGTAACATAAAACAAAAATCTATGGATAACAAATGTAAAATACATAATAGGAGTATAATAACCCCTAACAGAAAAAGGAGCAATCCAAACAATAAGAAAGAAAAGGACAAGGATGTTAACACATCAAGCACAGAGACCATACAACCGAAACAAGCAAGATCGGAGCAGAAAGGGCCCAACATACAAGGCCATACCAATCAAGCTAAACGAAACAGGATAAGAACCAGAAAGAAAAGCAATAGGAAAAAGACAGTGGAGAAACTAGCAAAGAAGCTAAACAAGACAACCACATCGGAAACCAAAAAGACAATAGCAATACAATGGAACATTTGCGGACTCAGAAGCAAAATTCCAGAACTACAACTACTAACCAATGAATACAAACCAGACATCATAGCACTCCAAGAGACAATGTTCAATGATAAAAAATACGTGAAAAGACTCAACGGAAGCAAGTACAAATGGTACCTAAAACCAGGGCTAAACCCGGCAAGAAACGGAGTAGCCCTAGCCATAGATGAATCCATACTACACGAAGAAATAACACTAAAAACCAAACTACAAGCACTAGCATGTAGAACCAAAGGAAAAGTGCCCACGACATACACATCAATATACATACCACCAAGAAAGCAAACACCCAAAGAAACGAAAAAACAACTACAAGACCTAATCGATCAACTACCTAAACCATTCATACTCATGGGAGACTTTAACGCCCACAGTAAACAATGGGGTAGCTTCAAGAATGATAGATGGGGCAAAGCAATACATGAACTCATACAAGAAAACAACTTAGAACTGCTAAACAATGGAAATAGCACGAAGATAAGCAAAAACTACACGTGCCTATCGGCAGTAGACATTACCCTAGCATCAGGGGACTACAATAATAACCTCATATGGGAAACAGATATAGACAACAGGGGAAGTGATCACTTCCCAATAACTCTGAGCACAAACAACATAAAAGACAACAACACTGGTAAACCCAAATGGTTAATCAAACAGGCAAACTGGGAAAAATTCCAAGAGACACTAATCAAAGAACTACCACAAGACAGACCACACCACATAGACAAAATCATAAAAACAATCCAAACGGCGGCAGCCATCAGCATACCCAAAACTGACGGCAGAACCAAACACAGAAAGGTCCCTTGGTGGAACGAAAAAGTAAAGAAATGCGTCAAAAAACGAAGAAAAGCACTAAGACGACTAAGAGAACATAAACAAAACAATGACATCAAAAAATCACTAGTAATTAAACTCAAAAAAGCAAACTCCAAAGCCAAGAAAATCATTAGGGAAGCCAAAAAAGAATCATGGTCAGAATTCTTAGATAGCATAAACCCAGATTCAGATCCTAGCGACCTATGGAACAAGATGAATATACTAAGCGGGAAAAAGAAAAGAGATGAAATTACACTCACCGAGGGAACACAAATAATAAGCGACAAAAAGACAATAGCCGACAGACTGGCCAACTACTTCTATGACCAATCGGCAACAGACAAGTACCCAAGTGAATTTCAAAAGAGAAAAGCCGAACACGAGAGCACAACACTAGATATGAACCCACAGGGTCAAACTAAAATATACAACAGAAAATTCTCAATAGAAGAATTGGAAAAAGCACTAAGCGAAGCAAAAGGTAAAGCAGCTGGAATGGATGAAATAAGCTACGAGATGCTAAGAAAACTACCCATCAACACCAAAACAACACTACTTGAGGAGTACAACAGAATCTGGAAGGAAGGGTCCATACCAACAGAGTGGAAAAAAGGACTGGTAATCCCAATTCCCAAAGGAGGAAAAAATAAACACATAGAATCAAACTACAGACCAATAACCTTACTTAGCTGTACCGGCAAAATCATGGAAAAGATGGTCAACAGAAGACTAATAACGGAACTAGAAGAAAATAATAGACTGAACCACAACCAATTCGCTTTTAGACCAGGAAAAAGCACGGATGACTACTTCACAGATCTAGAGAATATACTAATGAAATCCATTCGAAACGGTAAACATGCGGAATGTGCCTTCCTGGACATCTCAAAGGCATACGACAGAGCATGGCGAAGGCCAATACTTGACAAACTATGTGAGTGGGACATTAAAGGGACCATGGCACAATATATACAGAATTTCCTAACTGATAGAACATTCCAAGTAGAAGTGGGAAACACGCGATCAGATACTCAAACACAAGAAAATGGCATACCCCAAGGAGCAACCTTATCAGTAACGCTATTCCTAATAGCAATGAACTCAATTTTCGAACAAGTCAAAATCAACAAAAATATCAAGATACTAGTCTACGCAGATGACATCGTCATAATTGTAATAGGCATAGTTAAAAAGAAACTAAGAACTAAACTACAAAACACGGTAAACAAAATCGTAACGTGGGCAAACAACATAGGATTCACAATAGCCCCACATAAGTCTAAGATAATCCACATATGCAGAAGCAACGGCCACATAAAACTAGAAAACATCACAATTAACAATGAAGAGGTACCCCTAGTAAATTGTGCAAAACTACTAGGCGTCACAATAGACTCCAGACTTAACTTCAGAAAACACATATCAGAACTAGCCACCGAACTAAAAAATAGAACCAACTTCATTAAGGCCATTGGTGGAAGATACAAAGGAGCGAATAGAAGAACTTTACTAAGAGTATTTGATGCACTAATCATGTCAAAACTATTATACGGGGCTCACCTATACTATGATGGTTCAGACAACAAGATAAAACCACTCACCCCAATATATAACCAAACAATAAGAACAATAACTGGAGCATTCAGAACATGCTCAATAGCAAACATACTAGCTGAAGCAGGGATCCTACCCCTAAACACAAGACTAAAACTAAATACAATAAACAAGACCATAAAGAA
>NW_027041532.1:0-43373 GCF_037179485.1 Ochlerotatus camptorhynchus
ACGAGATATCAACCACATTGATCGCATGAGCTATCTCGAAAAAAGCTTGCCTAGATGAAACGCGTCCACAGACGCACATACAGACATCAGCAAATTTCACCTTGCTGGGTCGATTTTTCATATTCAATTTGATTCTACGATGTCGTAATTAAACTGTCGAGCCAGATCGCGCCGAGTTCTATCGATTGAGAATGTTTTATACAGGTGAGATAGCTTGTGTGAATGGCTATCGGGAGCAGACGGCAGGACGTGTGAAAATCGATTCTAATACCTATGTTACGCTAGTAACAAAGGTAATAAGGCGGAATCTCGAACACCAAACGTCAGATCGGTATGAAATTTTTTCTGCAGGTAGATATGGATGAGGTCTTTCCATTGCTGCAAATTTCACGTTGATGGGATGTACCGTTTATTTGTAAAAAATCGTTAACTAAAATCTTTCTATCCTGTAAATCTCCGGAACCGGAAGTCAGATCGGTATGAATTTTTTTCCCCAAGTAGATATGGATGAGGTCTTTCTACTGTTAAAGAAATCATGTTGATAAAGTGTACCGTTGATTTTTAAAAAATCGTTCACTAAAATCATTCTGGCCTATATATCTCCGAAACCGGAAGTCAGATCGAGAAAAAATTCAATAGCGATCAATGGCGCTATGGGGCCTATCGAACGAGATATCAACCACATTGATCGCATGAGCTATCTCGAAAAAAGCTTGCCTAGATGAAACGCGTCCACAGACGCACATACAGACATCAGCAAATTTCACCTTGCTGGGTCGATTTTTCATATTCAATTTGATTCTACGATGTCGTAATTAAACTGTCGAGCCAGATCGCGCCGAGTTCTATCGATTGAGAATGTTTTATACAGGTGAGATAGCTTGTGTGAATGGCTATCGGGAGCAGACGGCAGGACGTGTGAAAATCGATTCTAATACCTATGTTACGCTAGTAACAAAGGTAATAAGGCGGAATCTCGAACACCAAACGTCAGATCGGTATGAAATTTTTTCTGCAGGTAGATATGGATGAGGTCTTTCCATTGCTGCAAATTTCACGTTGATGGGATGTACCGTTTATTTGTAAAAAATCGTTAACTAAAATCTTTCTATCCTGTAAATCTCCGGAACCGGAAGTCAGATCGGTATGAAATTTTTTCCCCAAGTAGATATGGATGAGGTCTTTCTACTGTTAAAGAAATCATGTTGATAAAGTGTACCGTTGATTTTTAAAAAATCGTTCACTAAAATCATTCTGGCCTATATATCTCCGAAACCGGAAGTCAGATCGAGAAAAAATTCAATAGCGATCAATGGCGCTATGGGGCCTATCGAACGAGATATCAACCACATTGATCGCATGAGCTATCTCGAAAAAAGCTTGCCTAGATGAAACGCGTCCACAGACGCACATACAGACATCAGCAAATTTCACCTTGCTGGGTCGATTTTTCATATTCAATTTGATTCTACGATGTCGTAATTAAACTGTCGAGCCAGATCGCGCCGAGTTCTATCGATTGAGAATGTTTTATACAGGTGAGATAGCTTGTGTGAATGGCTATCGGGAGCAGACGGCAGGACGTGTGAAAATCGATTCTAATACCTATGTTACGCTAGTAACAAAGGTAATAAGGCGGAATCTCGAACACCAAACGTCAGATCGGTATGAAATTTTTTCTGCAGGTAGATATGGATGAGGTCTTTCCATTGCTGCAAATTTCACGTTGATGGGATGTACCGTTTATTTGTAAAAAATCGTTAACTAAAATCTTTCTATCCTGTAAATCTCCGGAACCGGAAGTCAGATCGGTATGAAATTTTTTCCCCAAGTAGATATGGATGAGGTCTTTCTACTGTTAAAGAAATCATGTTGATAAAGTGTACCGTTGATTTTTAAAAAATCGTTCACTAAAATCATTCTGGCCTATATATCTCCGAAACCGGAAGTCAGATCGAGAAAAAATTCAATAGCGATCAATGGCGCTATGGGGCCTATCGAACGAGATATCAACCACATTGATCGCATGAGCTATCTCGAAAAAAGCTTGCCTAGATGAAACGCGTCCACAGACGCACATACAGACATCAGCAAATTTCACCTTGCTGGGTCGATTTTTCATATTCAATTTGATTCTACGATGTCGTAATTAAACTGTCGAGCCAGATCGCGCCGAGTTCTATCGATTGAGAATGTTTTATACAGGTGAGATAGCTTGTGTGAATGGCTATCGGGAGCAGACGGCAGGACGTGTGAAAATCGATTCTAATACCTATGTTACGCTAGTAACAAAGGTAATAAGGCGGAATCTCGAACACCAAACGTCAGATCGGTATGAAATTTTTTCTGCAGGTAGATATGGATGAGGTCTTTCCATTGCTGCAAATTTCACGTTGATGGGATGTACCGTTTATTTGTAAAAAATCGTTAACTAAAATCTTTCTATCCTGTAAATCTCCGGAACCGGAAGTCAGATCGGTATGAAATTTTTTCCCCAAGTAGATATGGATGAGGTCTTTCTACTGTTAAAGAAATCATGTTGATAAAGTGTACCGTTGATTTTTAAAAAATCGTTCACTAAAATCATTCTGGCCTATATATCTCCGAAACCGGAAGTCAGATCGAGAAAAAATTCAATAGCGATCAATGGCGCTATGGGGCCTATCGAACGAGATATCAACCACATTGATCGCATGAGCTATCTCGAAAAAAGCTTGCCTAGATGAAACGCGTCCACAGACGCACATACAGACATCAGCAAATTTTACCTTGCTGGGTCGATTTTTCATATTCAATTTGATTCTACGATGTCGTAATTAAACTGTCGAGCCAGATCGCGCCGAGTTCTATCGATTGAGAATGTTTTATACAGGTGAGATAGCTTGTGTGAATGGCTATCGGGAGCAGACGGCAGGACGTGTGAAAATCGATTCTAATACCTATGTTACGCTAGTAACAAAGGTAATAAGGCGGAATCTCGAACACCAAACGTCAGATTGGTATGAAATTTTTTCTGCAGGTAGATATGGATGAGGTCTTTCCATTGCTGAAAATTTCACGTTGATGGGATGTACCGTTGATTTGTAAAAAATCGTTAACTAAAATCTTTCTATCCTGTAAATCTCCGGAACCGGAAGTCAGATCGGTATGAAATTTTTTCCCCAAGTAGATATGGATGAGGTCTTTCTACTGTTAAAGAAATCATGTTGATAAAGTGTACCGTTGATTTTTAAAAAATCGTTCACTAAAATCATTCTGGCCTATATATCTCCGAAACCGGAAGTCAGATCGAGAAAAAATTCAATAGCGATCAATGGCGCTATGGGGCCTATCGAACGAGATATCAACCACATTGATCGCATGAGCCATCTCGAAAAAAGCTTGCCTAGATGAAACGCGTCCACAGACGCACATACAGACATCAGCAAATTTCACCTTGCTGGGTCGATTTTTCATATTCAATTTGATTCTACGATGTCGTAATTAAACTGTCGAGCCAGATCGCGCCGAGTTCTATCGATTGAGAATGTTTTATACAGGTGAGATAGCTTGTGTGAATGGCTATCGGGAGCAGACGGCAGGACGTGTGAAAATCGATTCTAATACCTATGTTACGCTAGTAACAAAGGTAATAAGGCGGAATCTCGAACACCAAACGTCAGATCGGTATGAAATTTTTTCTGCAGGTAGATATGGATGAGGTCTTTCCATTGCTGCAAATTTCACGTTGATGGGATGTACCGTTTATTTGTAAAAAATCGTTAACTAAAATCTTTCTATCCTGTAAATCTCCGGAACCGGAAGTCAGATCGGTATGAAATTTTTTCCCCAAGTAGATATGGATGAGGTCTTTCTACTGTTAAAGAAATCATGTTGATAAAGTGTACCGTTGATTTTTAAAAAATCGTTCACTAAAATCATTCTGGCCTATATATCTCCGAAACCGGAAGTCAGATCGAGAAAAAATTCAATAGCGATCAATGGCGCTATGGGGCCTATCGAACGAGATATCAACCACATTGATCGCATGAGCTATCTCGAAAAAAGCTTGCCTAGATGAAACGCGTCCACAGACGCACATACAGACATCAGCAAATTTCACCTTGCTGGGTCGATTTTTCATATTCAATTTGATTCTACGATGTCGTAATTAAACTGTCGAGCCAGATCGCGCCGAGTTCTATCGATTGAGAATGTTTTATACAGGTGAGATAGCTTGTGTGAATGGCTATCGGGAGCAGACGGCAGGACGTGTGAAAATCGATTCTAATACCTATGTTACGCTAGTAACAAAGGTAATAAGGCGGAATCTCGAACACCAAACGTCAGATCGGTATGAAATTTTTTCTGCAGGTAGATATGGATGAGGTCTTTCCATTGCTGCAAATTTCACGTTGATGGGATGTACCGTTTATTTGTAAAAAATCGTTAACTAAAATCTTTCTATCCTGTAAATCTCCGGAACCGGAAGTCAGATCGGTATGAATTTTTTTCCCCAAGTAGATATGGATGAGGTCTTTCTACTGTTAAAGAAATCATGTTGATAAAGTGTACCGTTGATTTTTAAAAAATCGTTCACTAAAATCATTCTGGCCTATATATCTCCGAAACCGGAAGTCAGATCGAGAAAAAATTCAATAGCGATCAATGGCGCTATGGGGCCTATCGAACGAGATATCAACCACATTGATCGCATGAGCTATCTCGAAAAAAGCTTGCCTAGATGAAACGCGTCCACAGACGCACATACAGACATCAGCAAATTTCACCTTGCTGGGTCGATTTTTCATATTCAATTTGATTCTACGATGTCGTAATTAAACTGTCGAGCCAGATCGCGCCGAGTTCTATCGATTGAGAATGTTTTATACAGGTGAGATAGCTTGTGTGAATGGCTATCGGGAGCAGACGGCAGGACGTGTGAAAATCGATTCTAATACCTATGTTACGCTAGTAACAAAGGTAATAAGGCGGAATCTCGAACACCAAACGTCAGATCGGTATGAAATTTTTTCTGCAGGTAGATATGGATGAGGTCTTTCCATTGCTGCAAATTTCACGTTGATGGGATGTACCGTTTATTTGTAAAAAATCGTTAACTAAAATCTTTCTATCCTGTAAATCTCCGGAACCGGAAGTCAGATCGGTATGAAATTTTTTCCCCAAGTAGATATGGATGAGGTCTTTCTACTGTTAAAGAAATCATGTTGATAAAGTGTACCGTTGATTTTTAAAAAATCGTTCACTAAAATCATTCTGGCCTATATATCTCCGAAACCGGAAGTCAGATCGAGAAAAAATTCAATAGCGATCAATGGCGCTATGGGGCCTATCGAACGAGATATCAACCACATTGATCGCATGAGCTATCTCGAAAAAAGCTTGCCTAGATGAAACGCGTCCACAGACGCACATACAGACATCAGCAAATTTCACCTTGCTGGGTCGATTTTTCATATTCAATTTGATTCTACGATGTCGTAATTAAACTGTCGAGCCAGATCGCGCCGAGTTCTATCGATTGAGAATGTTTTATACAGGTGAGATAGCTTGTGTGAATGGCTATCGGGAGCAGACGGCAGGACGTGTGAAAATCGATTCTAATACCTATGTTACGCTAGTAACAAAGGTAATAAGGCGGAATCTCGAACACCAAACGTCAGATCGGTATGAAATTTTTTCTGCAGGTAGATATGGATGAGGTCTTTCCATTGCTGCAAATTTCACGTTGATGGGATGTACCGTTTATTTGTAAAAAATCGTTAACTAAAATCTTTCTATCCTGTAAATCTCCGGAACCGGAAGTCAGATCGGTATGAATTTTTTTCCCCAAGTAGATATGGATGAGGTCTTTCTACTGTTAAAGAAATCATGTTGATAAAGTGTACCGTTGATTTTTAAAAAATCGTTCACTAAAATCATTCTGGCCTATATATCTCCGAAACCGAAAGTCAGATCGAGAAAAAATTCAATAGCGATCAATGGCGCTATGGGGCCTATCGAACGAGATATCAACCACATTGATCGCATGAGCTATCTCGAAAAAAGCTTGCCTAGATGAAACGCGTCCACAGACGCACATACAGACATCAGCAAATTTCACCTTGCTGGGTCGATTTTTCATATTCAATTTGATTCTACGATGTCGTAATTAAACTGTCGAGCCAGATCGCGCCGAGTTCTATCGATTGAGAATGTTTTATACAGGTGAGATAGCTTGTGTGAATGGCTATCGGGAGCAGACGGCAGGACGTGTGAAAATCGATTCTAATACCTATGTTACGCTAGTAACAAAGGTAATAAGGCGGAATCTCGAACACCAAACGTCAGATCGGTATGAAATTTTTTCTGCAGGTAGATATGGATGAGGTCTTTCCATTGCTGCAAATTTCACGTTGATGGGATGTACCGTTTATTTGTAAAAAATCGTTAACTAAAATCTTTCTATCCTGTAAATCTCCGGAACCGGAAGTCAGATCGGTATGAAATTTTTTCCCCAAGTAGATATGGATGAGGTCTTTCTACTGTTAAAGAAATCATGTTGATAAAGTGTACCGTTGATTTTTAAAAAATCGTTCACTAAAATCATTCTGGCCTATATATCTCCGAAACCGGAAGTCAGATCGAGAAAAAATTCAATAGCGATCAATGGCGCTATGGGGCCTATCGAACGAGATATCAACCACATTGATCGCATGAGCTATCTCGAAAAAAGCTTGCCTAGATGAAACGCGTCCACAGACGCACATACAGACATCAGCAAATTTCACCTTGCTGGGTCGATTTTTCATATTCAATTTGATTCTACGATGTCGTAATTAAACTGTCGAGCCAGATCGCGCCGAGTTCTATCGATTGAGAATGTTTTATACAGGTGAGATAGCTTGTGTGAATGGCTATCGGGAGCAGACGGCAGGACGTGTGAAAATCGATTCTAATACCTATGTTACGCTAGTAACAAAGGTAATAAGGCGGAATCTCGAACACCAAACGTCAGATCGGTATGAAATTTTTTCTGCAGGTAGATATGGATGAGGTCTTTCCATTGCTGCAAATTTCACGTTGATGGGATGTACCGTTTATTTGTAAAAAATCGTTAACTAAAATCTTTCTATCCTGTAAATCTCCGGAACCGGAAGTCAGATCGGTATGAAATTTTTTCCCCAAGTAGATATGGATGAGGTCTTTCTACTGTTAAAGAAATCATGTTGATAAAGTGTACCGTTGATTTTTAAAAAATCGTTCACTAAAATCATTCTGGCCTATATATCTCCGAAACCGGAAGTCAGATCGAGAAAAAATTCAATAGCGATCAATGGCGCTATGGGGCCTATCGAACGAGATATCAACCACATTGATCGCATGAGCTATCTCGAAAAAAGCTTGCCTAGATGAAACGCGTCCACAGACGCACATACAGACATCAGCAAATTTTACCTTGCTGGGTCGATTTTTCATATTCAATTTGATTCTACGATGTCGTAATTAAACTGTCGAGCCAGATCGCGCCGAGTTCTATCGATTGAGAATGTTTTATACAGGTGAGATAGCTTGTGTGAATGGCTATCGGGAGCAGACGGCAGGACGTGTGAAAATCGATTCTAATACCTATGTTACGCTAGTAACAAAGGTAATAAGGCGGAATCTCGAACACCAAACGTCAGATTGGTATGAAATTTTTTCTGCAGGTAGATATGGATGAGGTCTTTCCATTGCTGAAAATTTCACGTTGATGGGATGTACCGTTGATTTGTAAAAAATCGTTAACTAAAATCTTTCTATCCTGTAAATCTCCGGAACCGGAAGTCAGATCGGTATGAAATTTTTTCCCCAAGTAGATATGGATGAGGTCTTTCTACTGTTAAAGAAATCATGTTGATAAAGTGTACCGTTGATTTTTAAAAAATCGTTCACTAAAATCATTCTGGCCTATATATCTCCGAAACCGGAAGTCAGATCGAGAAAAAATTCAATAGCGATCAATGGCGCTATGGGGCCTATCGAACGAGATATCAACCACATTGATCGCATGAGCCATCTCGAAAAAAGCTTGCCTAGATGAAACGCGTCCACAGACGCACATACAGACATCAGCAAATTTCACCTTGCTGGGTCGATTTTTCATATTCAATTTGATTCTACGATGTCGTAATTAAACTGTCGAGCCAGATCGCGCCGAGTTCTATCGATTGAGAATGTTTTATACAGGTGAGATAGCTTGTGTGAATGGCTATCGGGAGCAGACGGCAGGACGTGTGAAAATCGATTCTAATACCTATGTTACGCTAGTAACAAAGGTAATAAGGCGGAATCTCGAACACCAAACGTCAGATCGGTATGAAATTTTTTCTGCAGGTAGATATGGATGAGGTCTTTCCATTGCTGCAAATTTCACGTTGATGGGATGTACCGTTTATTTGTAAAAAATCGTTAACTAAAATCTTTCTATCCTGTAAATCTCCGGAACCGGAAGTCAGATCGGTATGAAATTTTTTCCCCAAGTAGATATGGATGAGGTCTTTCTACTGTTAAAGAAATCATGTTGATAAAGTGTACCGTTGATTTTTAAAAAATCGTTCACTAAAATCATTCTGGCCTATATATCTCCGAAACCGGAAGTCAGATCGAGAAAAAATTCAATAGCGATCAATGGCGCTATGGGGCCTATCGAACGAGATATCAACCACATTGATCGCATGAGCTATCTCGAAAAAAGCTTGCCTAGATGAAACGCGTCCACAGACGCACATACAGACATCAGCAAATTTCACCTTGCTGGGTCGATTTTTCATATTCAATTTGATTCTACGATGTCGTAATTAAACTGTCGAGCCAGATCGCGCCGAGTTCTATCGATTGAGAATGTTTTATACAGGTGAGATAGCTTGTGTGAATGGCTATCGGGAGCAGACGGCAGGACGTGTGAAAATCGATTCTAATACCTATGTTACGCTAGTAACAAAGGTAATAAGGCGGAATCTCGAACACCAAACGTCAGATCGGTATGAAATTTTTTCTGCAGGTAGATATGGATGAGGTCTTTCCATTGCTGCAAATTTCACGTTGATGGGATGTACCGTTTATTTGTAAAAAATCGTTAACTAAAATCTTTCTATCCTGTAAATCTCCGGAACCGGAAGTCAGATCGGTATGAATTTTTTTCCCCAAGTAGATATGGATGAGGTCTTTCTACTGTTAAAGAAATCATGTTGATAAAGTGTACCGTTGATTTTTAAAAAATCGTTCACTAAAATCATTCTGGCCTATATATCTCCGAAACCGGAAGTCAGATCGAGAAAAAATTCAATAGCGATCAATGGCGCTATGGGGCCTATCGAACGAGATATCAACCACATTGATCGCATGAGCTATCTCGAAAAAAGCTTGCCTAGATGAAACGCGTCCACAGACGCACATACAGACATCAGCAAATTTCACCTTGCTGGGTCGATTTTTCATATTCAATTTGATTCTACGATGTCGTAATTAAACTGTCGAGCCAGATCGCGCCGAGTTCTATCGATTGAGAATGTTTTATACAGGTGAGATAGCTTGTGTGAATGGCTATCGGGAGCAGACGGCAGGACGTGTGAAAATCGATTCTAATACCTATGTTACGCTAGTAACAAAGGTAATAAGGCGGAATCTCGAACACCAAACGTCAGATCGGTATGAAATTTTTTCTGCAGGTAGATATGGATGAGGTCTTTCCATTGCTGCAAATTTCACGTTGATGGGATGTACCGTTTATTTGTAAAAAATCGTTAACTAAAATCTTTCTATCCTGTAAATCTCCGGAACCGGAAGTCAGATCGGTATGAAATTTTTTCCCCAAGTAGATATGGATGAGGTCTTTCTACTGTTAAAGAAATCATGTTGATAAAGTGTACCGTTGATTTTTAAAAAATCGTTCACTAAAATCATTCTGGCCTATATATCTCCGAAACCGGAAGTCAGATCGAGAAAAAATTCAATAGCGATCAATGGCGCTATGGGGCCTATCGAACGAGATATCAACCACATTGATCGCATGAGCTATCTCGAAAAAAGCTTGCCTAGATGAAACGCGTCCACAGACGCACATACAGACATCAGCAAATTTCACCTTGCTGGGTCGATTTTTCATATTCAATTTGATTCTACGATGTCGTAATTAAACTGTCGAGCCAGATCGCGCCGAGTTCTATCGATTGAGAATGTTTTATACAGGTGAGATAGCTTGTGTGAATGGCTATCGGGAGCAGACGGCAGGACGTGTGAAAATCGATTCTAATACCTATGTTACGCTAGTAACAAAGGTAATAAGGCGGAATCTCGAACACCAAACGTCAGATCGGTATGAAATTTTTTCTGCAGGTAGATATGGATGAGGTCTTTCCATTGCTGCAAATTTCACGTTGATGGGATGTACCGTTTATTTGTAAAAAATCGTTAACTAAAATCTTTCTATCCTGTAAATCTCCGGAACCGGAAGTCAGATCGGTATGAATTTTTTTCCCCAAGTAGATATGGATGAGGTCTTTCTACTGTTAAAGAAATCATGTTGATAAAGTGTACCGTTGATTTTTAAAAAATCGTTCACTAAAATCATTCTGGCCTATATATCTCCGAAACCGGAAGTCAGATCGAGAAAAAATTCAATAGCGATCAATGGCGCTATGGGGCCTATCGAACGAGATATCAACCACATTGATCGCATGAGCTATCTCGAAAAAAGCTTGCCTAGATGAAACGCGTCCACAGACGCACATACAGACATCAGCAAATTTCACCTTGCTGGGTCGATTTTTCATATTCAATTTGATTCTACGATGTCGTAATTAAACTGTCGAGCCAGATCGCGCCGAGTTCTATCGATTGAGAATGTTTTATACAGGTGAGATAGCTTGTGTGAATGGCTATCGGGAGCAGACGGCAGGACGTGTGAAAATCGATTCTAATACCTATGTTACGCTAGTAACAAAGGTAATAAGGCGGAATCTCGAACACCAAACGTCAGATCGGTATGAAATTTTTTCTGCAGGTAGATATGGATGAGGTCTTTCCATTGCTGCAAATTTCACGTTGATGGGATGTACCGTTTATTTGTAAAAAATCGTTAACTAAAATCTTTCTATCCTGTAAATCTCCGGAACCGGAAGTCAGATCGGTATGAAATTTTTTCCCCAAGTAGATATGGATGAGGTCTTTCTACTGTTAAAGAAATCATGTTGATAAAGTGTACCGTTGATTTTTAAAAAATCGTTCACTAAAATCATTCTGGCCTATATATCTCCGAAACCGGAAGTCAGATCGAGAAAAAATTCAATAGCGATCAATGGCGCTATGGGGCCTATCGAACGAGATATCAACCACATTGATCGCATGAGCTATCTCGAAAAAAGCTTGCCTAGATGAAACGCGTCCACAGACGCACATACAGACATCAGCAAATTTCACCTTGCTGGGTCGATTTTTCATATTCAATTTGATTCTACGATGTCGTAATTAAACTGTCGAGCCAGATCGCGCCGAGTTCTATCGATTGAGAATGTTTTATACAGGTGAGATAGCTTGTGTGAATGGCTATCGGGAGCAGACGGCAGGACGTGTGAAAATCGATTCTAATACCTATGTTACGCTAGTAACAAAGGTAATAAGGCGGAATCTCGAACACCAAACGTCAGATCGGTATGAAATTTTTTCTGCAGGTAGATATGGATGAGGTCTTTCCATTGCTGCAAATTTCACGTTGATGGGATGTACCGTTTATTTGTAAAAAATCGTTAACTAAAATCTTTCTATCCTGTAAATCTCCGGAACCGGAAGTCAGATCGGTATGAAATTTTTTCCCCAAGTAGATATGGATGAGGTCTTTCTACTGTTAAAGAAATCATGTTGATAAAGTGTACCGTTGATTTTTAAAAAATCGTTCACTAAAATCATTCTGGCCTATATATCTCCGAAACCGGAAGTCAGATCGAGAAAAAATTCAATAGCGATCAATGGCGCTATGGGGCCTATCGAACGAGATATCAACCACATTGATCGCATGAGCTATCTCGAAAAAAGCTTGCCTAGATGAAACGCGTCCACAGACGCACATACAGACATCAGCAAATTTTACCTTGCTGGGTCGATTTTTCATATTCAATTTGATTCTACGATGTCGTAATTAAACTGTCGAGCCAGATCGCGCCGAGTTCTATCGATTGAGAATGTTTTATACAGGTGAGATAGCTTGTGTGAATGGCTATCGGGAGCAGACGGCAGGACGTGTGAAAATCGATTCTAATACCTATGTTACGCTAGTAACAAAGGTAATAAGGCGGAATCTCGAACACCAAACGTCAGATTGGTATGAAATTTTTTCTGCAGGTAGATATGGATGAGGTCTTTCCATTGCTGAAAATTTCACGTTGATGGGATGTACCGTTGATTTGTAAAAAATCGTTAACTAAAATCTTTCTATCCTGTAAATCTCCGGAACCGGAAGTCAGATCGGTATGAAATTTTTTCCCCAAGTAGATATGGATGAGGTCTTTCTACTGTTAAAGAAATCATGTTGATAAAGTGTACCGTTGATTTTTAAAAAATCGTTCACTAAAATCATTCTGGCCTATATATCTCCGAAACCGGAAGTCAGATCGAGAAAAAATTCAATAGCGATCAATGGCGCTATGGGGCCTATCGAACGAGATATCAACCACATTGATCGCATGAGCCATCTCGAAAAAAGCTTGCCTAGATGAAACGCGTCCACAGACGCACATACAGACATCAGCAAATTTCACCTTGCTGGGTCGATTTTTCATATTCAATTTGATTCTACGATGTCGTAATTAAACTGTCGAGCCAGATCGCGCCGAGTTCTATCGATTGAGAATGTTTTATACAGGTGAGATAGCTTGTGTGAATGGCTATCGGGAGCAGACGGCAGGACGTGTGAAAATCGATTCTAATACCTATGTTACGCTAGTAACAAAGGTAATAAGGCGGAATCTCGAACACCAAACGTCAGATCGGTATGAAATTTTTTCTGCAGGTAGATATGGATGAGGTCTTTCCATTGCTGCAAATTTCACGTTGATGGGATGTACCGTTTATTTGTAAAAAATCGTTAACTAAAATCTTTCTATCCTGTAAATCTCCGGAACCGGAAGTCAGATCGGTATGAAATTTTTTCCCCAAGTAGATATGGATGAGGTCTTTCTACTGTTAAAGAAATCATGTTGATAAAGTGTACCGTTGATTTTTAAAAAATCGTTCACTAAAATCATTCTGGCCTATATATCTCCGAAACCGGAAGTCAGATCGAGAAAAAATTCAATAGCGATCAATGGCGCTATGGGGCCTATCGAACGAGATATCAACCACATTGATCGCATGAGCTATCTCGAAAAAAGCTTGCCTAGATGAAACGCGTCCACAGACGCACATACAGACATCAGCAAATTTCACCTTGCTGGGTCGATTTTTCATATTCAATTTGATTCTACGATGTCGTAATTAAACTGTCGAGCCAGATCGCGCCGAGTTCTATCGATTGAGAATGTTTTATACAGGTGAGATAGCTTGTGTGAATGGCTATCGGGAGCAGACGGCAGGACGTGTGAAAATCGATTCTAATACCTATGTTACGCTAGTAACAAAGGTAATAAGGCGGAATCTCGAACACCAAACGTCAGATCGGTATGAAATTTTTTCTGCAGGTAGATATGGATGAGGTCTTTCCATTGCTGCAAATTTCACGTTGATGGGATGTACCGTTTATTTGTAAAAAATCGTTAACTAAAATCTTTCTATCCTGTAAATCTCCGGAACCGGAAGTCAGATCGGTATGAATTTTTTTCCCCAAGTAGATATGGATGAGGTCTTTCTACTGTTAAAGAAATCATGTTGATAAAGTGTACCGTTGATTTTTAAAAAATCGTTCACTAAAATCATTCTGGCCTATATATCTCCGAAACCGGAAGTCAGATCGAGAAAAAATTCAATAGCGATCAATGGCGCTATGGGGCCTATCGAACGAGATATCAACCACATTGATCGCATGAGCTATCTCGAAAAAAGCTTGCCTAGATGAAACGCGTCCACAGACGCACATACAGACATCAGCAAATTTCACCTTGCTGGGTCGATTTTTCATATTCAATTTGATTCTACGATGTCGTAATTAAACTGTCGAGCCAGATCGCGCCGAGTTCTATCGATTGAGAATGTTTTATACAGGTGAGATAGCTTGTGTGAATGGCTATCGGGAGCAGACGGCAGGACGTGTGAAAATCGATTCTAATACCTATGTTACGCTAGTAACAAAGGTAATAAGGCGGAATCTCGAACACCAAACGTCAGATCGGTATGAAATTTTTTCTGCAGGTAGATATGGATGAGGTCTTTCCATTGCTGCAAATTTCACGTTGATGGGATGTACCGTTTATTTGTAAAAAATCGTTAACTAAAATCTTTCTATCCTGTAAATCTCCGGAACCGGAAGTCAGATCGGTATGAAATTTTTTCCCCAAGTAGATATGGATGAGGTCTTTCTACTGTTAAAGAAATCATGTTGATAAAGTGTACCGTTGATTTTTAAAAAATCGTTCACTAAAATCATTCTGGCCTATATATCTCCGAAACCGGAAGTCAGATCGAGAAAAAATTCAATAGCGATCAATGGCGCTATGGGGCCTATCGAACGAGATATCAACCACATTGATCGCATGAGCTATCTCGAAAAAAGCTTGCCTAGATGAAACGCGTCCACAGACGCACATACAGACATCAGCAAATTTCACCTTGCTGGGTCGATTTTTCATATTCAATTTGATTCTACGATGTCGTAATTAAACTGTCGAGCCAGATCGCGCCGAGTTCTATCGATTGAGAATGTTTTATACAGGTGAGATAGCTTGTGTGAATGGCTATCGGGAGCAGACGGCAGGACGTGTGAAAATCGATTCTAATACCTATGTTACGCTAGTAACAAAGGTAATAAGGCGGAATCTCGAACACCAAACGTCAGATCGGTATGAAATTTTTTCTGCAGGTAGATATGGATGAGGTCTTTCCATTGCTGCAAATTTCACGTTGATGGGATGTACCGTTTATTTGTAAAAAATCGTTAACTAAAATCTTTCTATCCTGTAAATCTCCGGAACCGGAAGTCAGATCGGTATGAATTTTTTTCCCCAAGTAGATATGGATGAGGTCTTTCTACTGTTAAAGAAATCATGTTGATAAAGTGTACCGTTGATTTTTAAAAAATCGTTCACTAAAATCATTCTGGCCTATATATCTCCGAAACCGGAAGTCAGATCGAGAAAAAATTCAATAGCGATCAATGGCGCTATGGGGCCTATCGAACGAGATATCAACCACATTGATCGCATGAGCTATCTCGAAAAAAGCTTGCCTAGATGAAACGCGTCCACAGACGCACATACAGACATCAGCAAATTTCACCTTGCTGGGTCGATTTTTCATATTCAATTTGATTCTACGATGTCGTAATTAAACTGTCGAGCCAGATCGCGCCGAGTTCTATCGATTGAGAATGTTTTATACAGGTGAGATAGCTTGTGTGAATGGCTATCGGGAGCAGACGGCAGGACGTGTGAAAATCGATTCTAATACCTATGTTACGCTAGTAACAAAGGTAATAAGGCGGAATCTCGAACACCAAACGTCAGATCGGTATGAAATTTTTTCTGCAGGTAGATATGGATGAGGTCTTTCCATTGCTGCAAATTTCACGTTGATGGGATGTACCGTTTATTTGTAAAAAATCGTTAACTAAAATCTTTCTATCCTGTAAATCTCCGGAACCGGAAGTCAGATCGGTATGAAATTTTTTCCCCAAGTAGATATGGATGAGGTCTTTCTACTGTTAAAGAAATCATGTTGATAAAGTGTACCGTTGATTTTTAAAAAATCGTTCACTAAAATCATTCTGGCCTATATATCTCCGAAACCGGAAGTCAGATCGAGAAAAAATTCAATAGCGATCAATGGCGCTATGGGGCCTATCGAACGAGATATCAACCACATTGATCGCATGAGCTATCTCGAAAAAAGCTTGCCTAGATGAAACGCGTCCACAGACGCACATACAGACATCAGCAAATTTCACCTTGCTGGGTCGATTTTTCATATTCAATTTGATTCTACGATGTCGTAATTAAACTGTCGAGCCAGATCGCGCCGAGTTCTATCGATTGAGAATGTTTTATACAGGTGAGATAGCTTGTGTGAATGGCTATCGGGAGCAGACGGCAGGACGTGTGAAAATCGATTCTAATACCTATGTTACGCTAGTAACAAAGGTAATAAGGCGGAATCTCGAACACCAAACGTCAGATCGGTATGAAATTTTTTCTGCAGGTAGATATGGATGAGGTCTTTCCATTGCTGCAAATTTCACGTTGATGGGATGTACCGTTTATTTGTAAAAAATCGTTAACTAAAATCTTTCTATCCTGTAAATCTCCGGAACCGGAAGTCAGATCGGTATGAAATTTTTTCCCCAAGTAGATATGGATGAGGTCTTTCTACTGTTAAAGAAATCATGTTGATAAAGTGTACCGTTGATTTTTAAAAAATCGTTCACTAAAATCATTCTGGCCTATATATCTCCGAAACCGGAAGTCAGATCGAGAAAAAATTCAATAGCGATCAATGGCGCTATGGGGCCTATCGAACGAGATATCAACCACATTGATCGCATGAGCTATCTCGAAAAAAGCTTGCCTAGATGAAACGCGTCCACAGACGCACATACAGACATCAGCAAATTTCACCTTGCTGGGTCGATTTTTCATATTCAATTTGATTCTACGATGTCGTAATTAAACTGTCGAGCCAGATCGCGCCGAGTTCTATCGATTGAGAATGTTTTATACAGGTGAGATAGCTTGTGTGAATGGCTATCGGGAGCAGACGGCAGGACGTGTGAAAATCGATTCTAATACCTATGTTACGCTAGTAACAAAGGTAATAAGGCGGAATCTCGAACACCAAACGTCAGATCGGTATGAAATTTTTTCTGCAGGTAGATATGGATGAGGTCTTTCCATTGCTGCAAATTTCACGTTGATGGGATGTACCGTTTATTTGTAAAAAATCGTTAACTAAAATCTTTCTATCCTGTAAATCTCCGGAACCGGAAGTCAGATCGGTATGAAATTTTTTCCCCAAGTAGATATGGATGAGGTCTTTCTACTGTTAAAGAAATCATGTTGATAAAGTGTACCGTTGATTTTTAAAAAATCGTTCACTAAAATCATTCTGGCCTATATATCTCCGAAACCGGAAGTCAGATCGAGAAAAAATTCAATAGCGATCAATGGCGCTATGGGGCCTATCGAACGAGATATCAACCACATTGATCGCATGAGCTATCTCGAAAAAAGCTTGCCTAGATGAAACGCGTCCACAGACGCACATACAGACATCAGCAAATTTTACCTTGCTGGGTCGATTTTTCATATTCAATTTGATTCTACGATGTCGTAATTAAACTGTCGAGCCAGATCGCGCCGAGTTCTATCGATTGAGAATGTTTTATACAGGTGAGATAGCTTGTGTGAATGGCTATCGGGAGCAGACGGCAGGACGTGTGAAAATCGATTCTAATACCTATGTTACGCTAGTAACAAAGGTAATAAGGCGGAATCTCGAACACCAAACGTCAGATTGGTATGAAATTTTTTCTGCAGGTAGATATGGATGAGGTCTTTCCATTGCTGAAAATTTCACGTTGATGGGATGTACCGTTGATTTGTAAAAAATCGTTAACTAAAATCTTTCTATCCTGTAAATCTCCGGAACCGGAAGTCAGATCGGTATGAAATTTTTTCCCCAAGTAGATATGGATGAGGTCTTTCTACTGTTAAAGAAATCATGTTGATAAAGTGTACCGTTGATTTTTAAAAAATCGTTCACTAAAATCATTCTGGCCTATATATCTCCGAAACCGGAAGTCAGATCGAGAAAAAATTCAATAGCGATCAATGGCGCTATGGGGCCTATCGAACGAGATATCAACCACATTGATCGCATGAGCCATCTCGAAAAAAGCTTGCCTAGATGAAACGCGTCCACAGACGCACATACAGACATCAGCAAATTTCACCTTGCTGGGTCGATTTTTCATATTCAATTTGATTCTACGATGTCGTAATTAAACTGTCGAGCCAGATCGCGCCGAGTTCTATCGATTGAGAATGTTTTATACAGGTGAGATAGCTTGTGTGAATGGCTATCGGGAGCAG
The DNA here is from genome assembly GCF_037179485.1 of Ochlerotatus camptorhynchus. Taxonomy (NCBI): domain Eukaryota; kingdom Metazoa; phylum Arthropoda; class Insecta; order Diptera; family Culicidae; genus Ochlerotatus; species Ochlerotatus camptorhynchus. The sequence goes on from NW_027041532.1 coordinate 18,249, forward strand.
ACGGCAGGACGTGTGAAAATCGATTCTAATACCTATGTTACGCTAGTAACAAAGGTAATAAGGCGGAATCTCGAACACCAAACGTCAGATCGGTATGAAATTTTTTCTGCAGGTAGATATGGATGAGGTCTTTCCATTGCTGCAAATTTCACGTTGATGGGATGTACCGTTTATTTGTAAAAAATCGTTAACTAAAATCTTTCTATCCTGTAAATCTCCGGAACCGGAAGTCAGATCGGTATGAAATTTTTTCCCCAAGTAGATATGGATGAGGTCTTTCTACTGTTAAAGAAATCATGTTGATAAAGTGTACCGTTGATTTTTAAAAAATCGTTCACTAAAATCATTCTGGCCTATATATCTCCGAAACCGGAAGTCAGATCGAGAAAAAATTCAATAGCGATCAATGGCGCTATGGGGCCTATCGAACGAGATATCAACCACATTGATCGCATGAGCTATCTCGAAAAAAGCTTGCCTAGATGAAACGCGTCCACAGACGCACATACAGACATCAGCAAATTTCACCTTGCTGGGTCGATTTTTCATATTCAATTTGATTCTACGATGTCGTAATTAAACTGTCGAGCCAGATCGCGCCGAGTTCTATCGATTGAGAATGTTTTATACAGGTGAGATAGCTTGTGTGAATGGCTATCGGGAGCAGACGGCAGGACGTGTGAAAATCGATTCTAATACCTATGTTACGCTAGTAACAAAGGTAATAAGGCGGAATCTCGAACACCAAACGTCAGATCGGTATGAAATTTTTTCTGCAGGTAGATATGGATGAGGTCTTTCCATTGCTGCAAATTTCACGTTGATGGGATGTACCGTTTATTTGTAAAAAATCGTTAACTAAAATCTTTCTATCCTGTAAATCTCCGGAACCGGAAGTCAGATCGGTATGAATTTTTTTCCCCAAGTAGATATGGATGAGGTCTTTCTACTGTTAAAGAAATCATGTTGATAAAGTGTACCGTTGATTTTTAAAAAATCGTTCACTAAAATCATTCTGGCCTATATATCTCCGAAACCGGAAGTCAGATCGAGAAAAAATTCAATAGCGATCAATGGCGCTATGGGGCCTATCGAACGAGATATCAACCACATTGATCGCATGAGCTATCTCGAAAAAAGCTTGCCTAGATGAAACGCGTCCACAGACGCACATACAGACATCAGCAAATTTCACCTTGCTGGGTCGATTTTTCATATTCAATTTGATTCTACGATGTCGTAATTAAACTGTCGAGCCAGATCGCGCCGAGTTCTATCGATTGAGAATGTTTTATACAGGTGAGATAGCTTGTGTGAATGGCTATCGGGAGCAGACGGCAGGACGTGTGAAAATCGATTCTAATACCTATGTTACGCTAGTAACAAAGGTAATAAGGCGGAATCTCGAACACCAAACGTCAGATCGGTATGAAATTTTTTCTGCAGGTAGATATGGATGAGGTCTTTCCATTGCTGCAAATTTCACGTTGATGGGATGTACCGTTTATTTGTAAAAAATCGTTAACTAAAATCTTTCTATCCTGTAAATCTCCGGAACCGGAAGTCAGATCGGTATGAAATTTTTTCCCCAAGTAGATATGGATGAGGTCTTTCTACTGTTAAAGAAATCATGTTGATAAAGTGTACCGTTGATTTTTAAAAAATCGTTCACTAAAATCATTCTGGCCTATATATCTCCGAAACCGGAAGTCAGATCGAGAAAAAATTCAATAGCGATCAATGGCGCTATGGGGCCTATCGAACGAGATATCAACCACATTGATCGCATGAGCTATCTCGAAAAAAGCTTGCCTAGATGAAACGCGTCCACAGACGCACATACAGACATCAGCAAATTTCACCTTGCTGGGTCGATTTTTCATATTCAATTTGATTCTACGATGTCGTAATTAAACTGTCGAGCCAGATCGCGCCGAGTTCTATCGATTGAGAATGTTTTATACAGGTGAGATAGCTTGTGTGAATGGCTATCGGGAGCAGACGGCAGGACGTGTGAAAATCGATTCTAATACCTATGTTACGCTAGTAACAAAGGTAATAAGGCGGAATCTCGAACACCAAACGTCAGATCGGTATGAAATTTTTTCTGCAGGTAGATATGGATGAGGTCTTTCCATTGCTGCAAATTTCACGTTGATGGGATGTACCGTTTATTTGTAAAAAATCGTTAACTAAAATCTTTCTATCCTGTAAATCTCCGGAACCGGAAGTCAGATCGGTATGAAATTTTTTCCCCAAGTAGATATGGATGAGGTCTTTCTACTGTTAAAGAAATCATGTTGATAAAGTGTACCGTTGATTTTTAAAAAATCGTTCACTAAAATCATTCTGGCCTATATATCTCCGAAACCGGAAGTCAGATCGAGAAAAAATTCAATAGCGATCAATGGCGCTATGGGGCCTATCGAACGAGATATCAACCACATTGATCGCATGAGCTATCTCGAAAAAAGCTTGCCTAGATGAAACGCGTCCACAGACGCACATACAGACATCAGCAAATTTTACCTTGCTGGGTCGATTTTTCATATTCAATTTGATTCTACGATGTCGTAATTAAACTGTCGAGCCAGATCGCGCCGAGTTCTATCGATTGAGAATGTTTTATACAGGTGAGATAGCTTGTGTGAATGGCTATCGGGAGCAGACGGCAGGACGTGTGAAAATCGATTCTAATACCTATGTTACGCTAGTAACAAAGGTAATAAGGCGGAATCTCGAACACCAAACGTCAGATTGGTATGAAATTTTTTCTGCAGGTAGATATGGATGAGGTCTTTCCATTGCTGAAAATTTCACGTTGATGGGATGTACCGTTGATTTGTAAAAAATCGTTAACTAAAATCTTTCTATCCTGTAAATCTCCGGAACCGGAAGTCAGATCGGTATGAAATTTTTTCCCCAAGTAGATATGGATGAGGTCTTTCTACTGTTAAAGAAATCATGTTGATAAAGTGTACCGTTGATTTTTAAAAAATCGTTCACTAAAATCATTCTGGCCTATATATCTCCGAAACCGGAAGTCAGATCGAGAAAAAATTCAATAGCGATCAATGGCGCTATGGGGCCTATCGAACGAGATATCAACCACATTGATCGCATGAGCCATCTCGAAAAAAGCTTGCCTAGATGAAACGCGTCCACAGACGCACATACAGACATCAGCAAATTTCACCTTGCTGGGTCGATTTTTCATATTCAATTTGATTCTACGATGTCGTAATTAAACTGTCGAGCCAGATCGCGCCGAGTTCTATCGATTGAGAATGTTTTATACAGGTGAGATAGCTTGTGTGAATGGCTATCGGGAGCAGACGGCAGGACGTGTGAAAATCGATTCTAATACCTATGTTACGCTAGTAACAAAGGTAATAAGGCGGAATCTCGAACACCAAACGTCAGATCGGTATGAAATTTTTTCTGCAGGTAGATATGGATGAGGTCTTTCCATTGCTGCAAATTTCACGTTGATGGGATGTACCGTTTATTTGTAAAAAATCGTTAACTAAAATCTTTCTATCCTGTAAATCTCCGGAACCGGAAGTCAGATCGGTATGAATTTTTTTCCCCAAGTAGATATGGATGAGGTCTTTCTACTGTTAAAGAAATCATGTTGATAAAGTGTACCGTTGATTTTTAAAAAATCGTTCACTAAAATCATTCTGGCCTATATATCTCCGAAACCGGAAGTCAGATCGAGAAAAAATTCAATAGCGATCAATGGCGCTATGGGGCCTATCGAACGAGATATCAACCACATTGATCGCATGAGCTATCTCGAAAAAAGCTTGCCTAGATGAAACGCGTCCACAGACGCACATACAGACATCAGCAAATTTCACCTTGCTGGGTCGATTTTTCATATTCAATTTGATTCTACGATGTCGTAATTAAACTGTCGAGCCAGATCGCGCCGAGTTCTATCGATTGAGAATGTTTTATACAGGTGAGATAGCTTGTGTGAATGGCTATCGGGAGCAGACGGCAGGACGTGTGAAAATCGATTCTAATACCTATGTTACGCTAGTAACAAAGGTAATAAGGCGGAATCTCGAACACCAAACGTCAGATCGGTATGAAATTTTTTCTGCAGGTAGATATGGATGAGGTCTTTCCATTGCTGCAAATTTCACGTTGATGGGATGTACCGTTTATTTGTAAAAAATCGTTAACTAAAATCTTTCTATCCTGTAAATCTCCGGAACCGGAAGTCAGATCGGTATGAAATTTTTTCCCCAAGTAGATATGGATGAGGTCTTTCTACTGTTAAAGAAATCATGTTGATAAAGTGTACCGTTGATTTTTAAAAAATCGTTCACTAAAATCATTCTGGCCTATATATCTCCGAAACCGGAAGTCAGATCGAGAAAAAATTCAATAGCGATCAATGGCGCTATGGGGCCTATCGAACGAGATATCAACCACATTGATCGCATGAGCTATCTCGAAAAAAGCTTGCCTAGATGAAACGCGTCCACAGACGCACATACAGACATCAGCAAATTTCACCTTGCTGGGTCGATTTTTCATATTCAATTTGATTCTACGATGTCGTAATTAAACTGTCGAGCCAGATCGCGCCGAGTTCTATCGATTGAGAATGTTTTATACAGGTGAGATAGCTTGTGTGAATGGCTATCGGGAGCAGACGGCAGGACGTGTGAAAATCGATTCTAATACCTATGTTACGCTAGTAACAAAGGTAATAAGGCGGAATCTCGAACACCAAACGTCAGATCGGTATGAAATTTTTTCTGCAGGTAGATATGGATGAGGTCTTTCCATTGCTGCAAATTTCACGTTGATGGGATGTACCGTTTATTTGTAAAAAATCGTTAACTAAAATCTTTCTATCCTGTAAATCTCCGGAACCGGAAGTCAGATCGGTATGAATTTTTTTCCCCAAGTAGATATGGATGAGGTCTTTCTACTGTTAAAGAAATCATGTTGATAAAGTGTACCGTTGATTTTTAAAAAATCGTTCACTAAAATCATTCTGGCCTATATATCTCCGAAACCGGAAGTCAGATCGAGAAAAAATTCAATAGCGATCAATGGCGCTATGGGGCCTATCGAACGAGATATCAACCACATTGATCGCATGAGCTATCTCGAAAAAAGCTTGCCTAGATGAAACGCGTCCACAGACGCACATACAGACATCAGCAAATTTCACCTTGCTGGGTCGATTTTTCATATTCAATTTGATTCTACGATGTCGTAATTAAACTGTCGAGCCAGATCGCGCCGAGTTCTATCGATTGAGAATGTTTTATACAGGTGAGATAGCTTGTGTGAATGGCTATCGGGAGCAGACGGCAGGACGTGTGAAAATCGATTCTAATACCTATGTTACGCTAGTAACAAAGGTAATAAGGCGGAATCTCGAACACCAAACGTCAGATCGGTATGAAATTTTTTCTGCAGGTAGATATGGATGAGGTCTTTCCATTGCTGCAAATTTCACGTTGATGGGATGTACCGTTTATTTGTAAAAAATCGTTAACTAAAATCTTTCTATCCTGTAAATCTCCGGAACCGGAAGTCAGATCGGTATGAAATTTTTTCCCCAAGTAGATATGGATGAGGTCTTTCTACTGTTAAAGAAATCATGTTGATAAAGTGTACCGTTGATTTTTAAAAAATCGTTCACTAAAATCATTCTGGCCTATATATCTCCGAAACCGGAAGTCAGATCGAGAAAAAATTCAATAGCGATCAATGGCGCTATGGGGCCTATCGAACGAGATATCAACCACATTGATCGCATGAGCTATCTCGAAAAAAGCTTGCCTAGATGAAACGCGTCCACAGACGCACATACAGACATCAGCAAATTTCACCTTGCTGGGTCGATTTTTCATATTCAATTTGATTCTACGATGTCGTAATTAAACTGTCGAGCCAGATCGCGCCGAGTTCTATCGATTGAGAATGTTTTATACAGGTGAGATAGCTTGTGTGAATGGCTATCGGGAGCAGACGGCAGGACGTGTGAAAATCGATTCTAATACCTATGTTACGCTAGTAACAAAGGTAATAAGGCGGAATCTCGAACACCAAACGTCAGATCGGTATGAAATTTTTTCTGCAGGTAGATATGGATGAGGTCTTTCCATTGCTGCAAATTTCACGTTGATGGGATGTACCGTTTATTTGTAAAAAATCGTTAACTAAAATCTTTCTATCCTGTAAATCTCCGGAACCGGAAGTCAGATCGGTATGAAATTTTTTCCCCAAGTAGATATGGATGAGGTCTTTCTACTGTTAAAGAAATCATGTTGATAAAGTGTACCGTTGATTTTTAAAAAATCGTTCACTAAAATCATTCTGGCCTATATATCTCCGAAACCGGAAGTCAGATCGAGAAAAAATTCAATAGCGATCAATGGCGCTATGGGGCCTATCGAACGAGATATCAACCACATTGATCGCATGAGCTATCTCGAAAAAAGCTTGCCTAGATGAAACGCGTCCACAGACGCACATACAGACATCAGCAAATTTCACCTTGCTGGGTCGATTTTTCATATTCAATTTGATTCTACGATGTCGTAATTAAACTGTCGAGCCAGATCGCGCCGAGTTCTATCGATTGAGAATGTTTTATACAGGTGAGATAGCTTGTGTGAATGGCTATCGGGAGCAGACGGCAGGACGTGTGAAAATCGATTCTAATACCTATGTTACGCTAGTAACAAAGGTAATAAGGCGGAATCTCGAACACCAAACGTCAGATCGGTATGAAATTTTTTCTGCAGGTAGATATGGATGAGGTCTTTCCATTGCTGCAAATTTCACGTTGATGGGATGTACCGTTTATTTGTAAAAAATCGTTAACTAAAATCTTTCTATCCTGTAAATCTCCGGAACCGGAAGTCAGATCGGTATGAAATTTTTTCCCCAAGTAGATATGGATGAGGTCTTTCTACTGTTAAAGAAATCATGTTGATAAAGTGTACCGTTGATTTTTAAAAAATCGTTCACTAAAATCATTCTGGCCTATATATCTCCGAAACCGGAAGTCAGATCGAGAAAAAATTCAATAGCGATCAATGGCGCTATGGGGCCTATCGAACGAGATATCAACCACATTGATCGCATGAGCTATCTCGAAAAAAGCTTGCCTAGATGAAACGCGTCCACAGACGCACATACAGACATCAGCAAATTTCACCTTGCTGGGTCGATTTTTCATATTCAATTTGATTCTACGATGTCGTAATTAAACTGTCGAGCCAGATCGCGCCGAGTTCTATCGATTGAGAATGTTTTATACAGGTGAGATAGCTTGTGTGAATGGCTATCGGGAGCAGACGGCAGGACGTGTGAAAATCGATTCTAATACCTATGTTACGCTAGTAACAAAGGTAATAAGGCGGAATCTCGAACACCAAACGTCAGATCGGTATGAAATTTTTTCTGCAGGTAGATATGGATGAGGTCTTTCCATTGCTGCAAATTTCACGTTGATGGGATGTACCGTTTATTTGTAAAAAATCGTTAACTAAAATCTTTCTATCCTGTAAATCTCCGGAACCGGAAGTCAGATCGGTATGAATTTTTTTCCCCAAGTAGATATGGATGAGGTCTTTCTACTGTTAAAGAAATCATGTTGATAAAGTGTACCGTTGATTTTTAAAAAATCGTTCACTAAAATCATTCTGGCCTATATATCTCCGAAACCGGAAGTCAGATCGAGAAAAAATTCAATAGCGATCAATGGCGCTATGGGGCCTATCGAACGAGATATCAACCACATTGATCGCATGAGCTATCTCGAAAAAAGCTTGCCTAGATGAAACGCGTCCACAGACGCACATACAGACATCAGCAAATTTCACCTTGCTGGGTCGATTTTTCATATTCAATTTGATTCTACGATGTCGTAATTAAACTGTCGAGCCAGATCGCGCCGAGTTCTATCGATTGAGAATGTTTTATACAGGTGAGATAGCTTGTGTGAATGGCTATCGGGAGCAGACGGCAGGACGTGTGAAAATCGATTCTAATACCTATGTTACGCTAGTAACAAAGGTAATAAGGCGGAATCTCGAACACCAAACGTCAGATCGGTATGAAATTTTTTCTGCAGGTAGATATGGATGAGGTCTTTCCATTGCTGCAAATTTCACGTTGATGGGATGTACCGTTTATTTGTAAAAAATCGTTAACTAAAATCTTTCTATCCTGTAAATCTCCGGAACCGGAAGTCAGATCGGTATGAAATTTTTTCCCCAAGTAGATATGGATGAGGTCTTTCTACTGTTAAAGAAATCATGTTGATAAAGTGTACCGTTGATTTTTAAAAAATCGTTCACTAAAATCATTCTGGCCTATATATCTCCGAAACCGGAAGTCAGATCGAGAAAAAATTCAATAGCGATCAATGGCGCTATGGGGCCTATCGAACGAGATATCAACCACATTGATCGCATGAGCTATCTCGAAAAAAGCTTGCCTAGATGAAACGCGTCCACAGACGCACATACAGACATCAGCAAATTTCACCTTGCTGGGTCGATTTTTCATATTCAATTTGATTCTACGATGTCGTAATTAAACTGTCGAGCCAGATCGCGCCGAGTTCTATCGATTGAGAATGTTTTATACAGGTGAGATAGCTTGTGTGAATGGCTATCGGGAGCAGACGGCAGGACGTGTGAAAATCGATTCTAATACCTATGTTACGCTAGTAACAAAGGTAATAAGGCGGAATCTCGAACACCAAACGTCAGATCGGTATGAAATTTTTTCTGCAGGTAGATATGGATGAGGTCTTTCCATTGCTGCAAATTTCACGTTGATGGGATGTACCGTTTATTTGTAAAAAATCGTTAACTAAAATCTTTCTATCCTGTAAATCTCCGGAACCGGAAGTCAGATCGGTATGAAATTTTTTCCCCAAGTAGATATGGATGAGGTCTTTCTACTGTTAAAGAAATCATGTTGATAAAGTGTACCGTTGATTTTTAAAAAATCGTTCACTAAAATCATTCTGGCCTATATATCTCCGAAACCGGAAGTCAGATCGAGAAAAAATTCAATAGCGATCAATGGCGCTATGGGGCCTATCGAACGAGATATCAACCACATTGATCGCATGAGCTATCTCGAAAAAAGCTTGCCTAGATGAAACGCGTCCACAGACGCACATACAGACATCAGCAAATTTCACCTTGCTGGGTCGATTTTTCATATTCAATTTGATTCTACGATGTCGTAATTAAACTGTCGAGCCAGATCGCGCCGAGTTCTATCGATTGAGAATGTTTTATACAGGTGAGATAGCTTGTGTGAATGGCTATCGGGAGCAGACGGCAGGACGTGTGAAAATCGATTCTAATACCTATGTTACGCTAGTAACAAAGGTAATAAGGCGGAATCTCGAACACCAAACGTCAGATCGGTATGAAATTTTTTCTGCAGGTAGATATGGATGAGGTCTTTCCATTGCTGCAAATTTCACGTTGATGGGATGTACCGTTTATTTGTAAAAAATCGTTAACTAAAATCTTTCTATCCTGTAAATCTCCGGAACCGGAAGTCAGATCGGTATGAAATTTTTTCCCCAAGTAGATATGGATGAGGTCTTTCTACTGTTAAAGAAATCATGTTGATAAAGTGTACCGTTGATTTTTAAAAAATCGTTCACTAAAATCATTCTGGCCTATATATCTCCGAAACCGGAAGTCAGATCGAGAAAAAATTCAATAGCGATCAATGGCGCTATGGGGCCTATCGAACGAGATATCAACCACATTGATCGCATGAGCTATCTCGAAAAAAGCTTGCCTAGATGAAACGCGTCCACAGACGCACATACAGACATCAGCAAATTTTACCTTGCTGGGTCGATTTTTCATATTCAATTTGATTCTACGATGTCGTAATTAAACTGTCGAGCCAGATCGCGCCGAGTTCTATCGATTGAGAATGTTTTATACAGGTGAGATAGCTTGTGTGAATGGCTATCGGGAGCAGACGGCAGGACGTGTGAAAATCGATTCTAATACCTATGTTACGCTAGTAACAAAGGTAATAAGGCGGAATCTCGAACACCAAACGTCAGATTGGTATGAAATTTTTTCTGCAGGTAGATATGGATGAGGTCTTTCCATTGCTGAAAATTTCACGTTGATGGGATGTACCGTTGATTTGTAAAAAATCGTTAACTAAAATCTTTCTATCCTGTAAATCTCCGGAACCGGAAGTCAGATCGGTATGAAATTTTTTCCCCAAGTAGATATGGATGAGGTCTTTCTACTGTTAAAGAAATCATGTTGATAAAGTGTACCGTTGATTTTTAAAAAATCGTTCACTAAAATCATTCTGGCCTATATATCTCCGAAACCGGAAGTCAGATCGAGAAAAAATTCAATAGCGATCAATGGCGCTATGGGGCCTATCGAACGAGATATCAACCACATTGATCGCATGAGCCATCTCGAAAAAAGCTTGCCTAGATGAAACGCGTCCACAGACGCACATACAGACATCAGCAAATTTCACCTTGCTGGGTCGATTTTTCATATTCAATTTGATTCTACGATGTCGTAATTAAACTGTCGAGCCAGATCGCGCCGAGTTCTATCGATTGAGAATGTTTTATACAGGTGAGATAGCTTGTGTGAATGGCTATCGGGAGCAGACGGCAGGACGTGTGAAAATCGATTCTAATACCTATGTTACGCTAGTAACAAAGGTAATAAGGCGGAATCTCGAACACCAAACGTCAGATCGGTATGAAATTTTTTCTGCAGGTAGATATGGATGAGGTCTTTCCATTGCTGCAAATTTCACGTTGATGGGATGTACCGTTTATTTGTAAAAAATCGTTAACTAAAATCTTTCTATCCTGTAAATCTCCGGAACCGGAAGTCAGATCGGTATGAATTTTTTTCCCCAAGTAGATATGGATGAGGTCTTTCTACTGTTAAAGAAATCATGTTGATAAAGTGTACCGTTGATTTTTAAAAAATCGTTCACTAAAATCATTCTGGCCTATATATCTCCGAAACCGGAAGTCAGATCGAGAAAAAATTCAATAGCGATCAATGGCGCTATGGGGCCTATCGAACGAGATATCAACCACATTGATCGCATGAGCTATCTCGAAAAAAGCTTGCCTAGATGAAACGCGTCCACAGACGCACATACAGACATCAGCAAATTTCACCTTGCTGGGTCGATTTTTCATATTCAATTTGATTCTACGATGTCGTAATTAAACTGTCGAGCCAGATCGCGCCGAGTTCTATCGATTGAGAATGTTTTATACAGGTGAGATAGCTTGTGTGAATGGCTATCGGGAGCAGACGGCAGGACGTGTGAAAATCGATTCTAATACCTATGTTACGCTAGTAACAAAGGTAATAAGGCGGAATCTCGAACACCAAACGTCAGATCGGTATGAAATTTTTTCTGCAGGTAGATATGGATGAGGTCTTTCCATTGCTGCAAATTTCACGTTGATGGGATGTACCGTTTATTTGTAAAAAATCGTTAACTAAAATCTTTCTATCCTGTAAATCTCCGGAACCGGAAGTCAGATCGGTATGAAATTTTTTCCCCAAGTAGATATGGATGAGGTCTTTCTACTGTTAAAGAAATCATGTTGATAAAGTGTACCGTTGATTTTTAAAAAATCGTTCACTAAAATCATTCTGGCCTATATATCTCCGAAACCGGAAGTCAGATCGAGAAAAAATTCAATAGCGATCAATGGCGCTATGGGGCCTATCGAACGAGATATCAACCACATTGATCGCATGAGCTATCTCGAAAAAAGCTTGCCTAGATGAAACGCGTCCACAGACGCACATACAGACATCAGCAAATTTCACCTTGCTGGGTCGATTTTTCATATTCAATTTGATTCTACGATGTCGTAATTAAACTGTCGAGCCAGATCGCGCCGAGTTCTATCGATTGAGAATGTTTTATACAGGTGAGATAGCTTGTGTGAATGGCTATCGGGAGCAGACGGCAGGACGTGTGAAAATCGATTCTAATACCTATGTTACGCTAGTAACAAAGGTAATAAGGCGGAATCTCGAACACCAAACGTCAGATCGGTATGAAATTTTTTCTGCAGGTAGATATGGATGAGGTCTTTCCATTGCTGCAAATTTCACGTTGATGGGATGTACCGTTTATTTGTAAAAAATCGTTAACTAAAATCTTTCTATCCTGTAAATCTCCGGAACCGGAAGTCAGATCGGTATGAATTTTTTTCCCCAAGTAGATATGGATGAGGTCTTTCTACTGTTAAAGAAATCATGTTGATAAAGTGTACCGTTGATTTTTAAAAAATCGTTCACTAAAATCATTCTGGCCTATATATCTCCGAAACCGGAAGTCAGATCGAGAAAAAATTCAATAGCGATCAATGGCGCTATGGGGCCTATCGAACGAGATATCAACCACATTGATCGCATGAGCTATCTCGAAAAAAGCTTGCCTAGATGAAACGCGTCCACAGACGCACATACAGACATCAGCAAATTTCACCTTGCTGGGTCGATTTTTCATATTCAATTTGATTCTACGATGTCGTAATTAAACTGTCGAGCCAGATCGCGCCGAGTTCTATCGATTGAGAATGTTTTATACAGGTGAGATAGCTTGTGTGAATGGCTATCGGGAGCAGACGGCAGGACGTGTGAAAATCGATTCTAATACCTATGTTACGCTAGTAACAAAGGTAATAAGGCGGAATCTCGAACACCAAACGTCAGATCGGTATGAAATTTTTTCTGCAGGTAGATATGGATGAGGTCTTTCCATTGCTGCAAATTTCACGTTGATGGGATGTACCGTTTATTTGTAAAAAATCGTTAACTAAAATCTTTCTATCCTGTAAATCTCCGGAACCGGAAGTCAGATCGGTATGAAATTTTTTCCCCAAGTAGATATGGATGAGGTCTTTCTACTGTTAAAGAAATCATGTTGATAAAGTGTACCGTTGATTTTTAAAAAATCGTTCACTAAAATCATTCTGGCCTATATATCTCCGAAACCGGAAGTCAGATCGAGAAAAAATTCAATAGCGATCAATGGCGCTATGGGGCCTATCGAACGAGATATCAACCACATTGATCGCATGAGCTATCTCGAAAAAAGCTTGCCTAGATGAAACGCGTCCACAGACGCACATACAGACATCAGCAAATTTCACCTTGCTGGGTCGATTTTTCATATTCAATTTGATTCTACGATGTCGTAATTAAACTGTCGAGCCAGATCGCGCCGAGTTCTATCGATTGAGAATGTTTTATACAGGTGAGATAGCTTGTGTGAATGGCTATCGGGAGCAGACGGCAGGACGTGTGAAAATCGATTCTAATACCTATGTTACGCTAGTAACAAAGGTAATAAGGCGGAATCTCGAACACCAAACGTCAGATCGGTATGAAATTTTTTCTGCAGGTAGATATGGATGAGGTCTTTCCATTGCTGCAAATTTCACGTTGATGGGATGTACCGTTTATTTGTAAAAAATCGTTAACTAAAATCTTTCTATCCTGTAAATCTCCGGAACCGGAAGTCAGATCGGTATGAATTTTTTTCCCCAAGTAGATATGGATGAGGTCTTTCTACTGTTAAAGAAATCATGTTGATAAAGTGTACCGTTGATTTTTAAAAAATCGTTCACTAAAATCATTCTGGCCTATATATCTCCGAAACCGGAAGTCAGATCGAGAAAAAATTCAATAGCGATCAATGGCGCTATGGGGCCTATCGAACGAGATATCAACCACATTGATCGCATGAGCTATCTCGAAAAAAGCTTGCCTAGATGAAACGCGTCCACAGACGCACATACAGACATCAGCAAATTTCACCTTGCTGGGTCGATTTTTCATATTCAATTTGATTCTACGATGTCGTAATTAAACTGTCGAGCCAGATCGCGCCGAGTTCTATCGATTGAGAATGTTTTATACAGGTGAGATAGCTTGTGTGAATGGCTATCGGGAGCAGACGGCAGGACGTGTGAAAATCGATTCTAATACCTATGTTACGCTAGTAACAAAGGTAATAAGGCGGAATCTCGAACACCAAACGTCAGATCGGTATGAAATTTTTTCTGCAGGTAGATATGGATGAGGTCTTTCCATTGCTGCAAATTTCACGTTGATGGGATGTACCGTTTATTTGTAAAAAATCGTTAACTAAAATCTTTCTATCCTGTAAATCTCCGGAACCGGAAGTCAGATCGGTATGAAATTTTTTCCCCAAGTAGATATGGATGAGGTCTTTCTACTGTTAAAGAAATCATGTTGATAAAGTGTACCGTTGATTTTTAAAAAATCGTTCACTAAAATCATTCTGGCCTATATATCTCCGAAACCGGAAGTCAGATCGAGAAAAAATTCAATAGCGATCAATGGCGCTATGGGGCCTATCGAACGAGATATCAACCACATTGATCGCATGAGCTATCTCGAAAAAAGCTTGCCTAGATGAAACGCGTCCACAGACGCACATACAGACATCAGCAAATTTCACCTTGCTGGGTCGATTTTTCATATTCAATTTGATTCTACGATGTCGTAATTAAACTGTCGAGCCAGATCGCGCCGAGTTCTATCGATTGAGAATGTTTTATACAGGTGAGATAGCTTGTGTGAATGGCTATCGGGAGCAGACGGCAGGACGTGTGAAAATCGATTCTAATACCTATGTTACGCTAGTAACAAAGGTAATAAGGCGGAATCTCGAACACCAAACGTCAGATCGGTATGAAATTTTTTCTGCAGGTAGATATGGATGAGGTCTTTCCATTGCTGCAAATTTCACGTTGATGGGATGTACCGTTTATTTGTAAAAAATCGTTAACTAAAATCTTTCTATCCTGTAAATCTCCGGAACCGGAAGTCAGATCGGTATGAAATTTTTTCCCCAAGTAGATATGGATGAGGTCTTTCTACTGTTAAAGAAATCATGTTGATAAAGTGTACCGTTGATTTTTAAAAAATCGTTCACTAAAATCATTCTGGCCTATATATCTCCGAAACCGGAAGTCAGATCGAGAAAAAATTCAATAGCGATCAATGGCGCTATGGGGCCTATCGAACGAGATATCAACCACATTGATCGCATGAGCTATCTCGAAAAAAGCTTGCCTAGATGAAACGCGTCCACAGACGCACATACAGACATCAGCAAATTTCACCTTGCTGGGTCGATTTTTCATATTCAATTTGATTCTACGATGTCGTAATTAAACTGTCGAGCCAGATCGCGCCGAGTTCTATCGATTGAGAATGTTTTATACAGGTGAGATAGCTTGTGTGAATGGCTATCGGGAGCAGACGGCAGGACGTGTGAAAATCGATTCTAATACCTATGTTACGCTAGTAACAAAGGTAATAAGGCGGAATCTCGAACACCAAACGTCAGATCGGTATGAAATTTTTTCTGCAGGTAGATATGGATGAGGTCTTTCCATTGCTGCAAATTTCACGTTGATGGGATGTACCGTTTATTTGTAAAAAATCGTTAACTAAAATCTTTCTATCCTGTAAATCTCCGGAACCGGAAGTCAGATCGGTATGAAATTTTTTCCCCAAGTAGATATGGATGAGGTCTTTCTACTGTTAAAGAAATCATGTTGATAAAGTGTACCGTTGATTTTTAAAAAATCGTTCACTAAAATCATTCTGGCCTATATATCTCCGAAACCGGAAGTCAGATCGAGAAAAAATTCAATAGCGATCAATGGCGCTATGGGGCCTATCGAACGAGATATCAACCACATTGATCGCATGAGCTATCTCGAAAAAAGCTTGCCTAGATGAAACGCGTCCACAGACGCACATACAGACATCAGCAAATTTTACCTTGCTGGGTCGATTTTTCATATTCAATTTGATTCTACGATGTCGTAATTAAACTGTCGAGCCAGATCGCGCCGAGTTCTATCGATTGAGAATGTTTTATACAGGTGAGATAGCTTGTGTGAATGGCTATCGGGAGCAGACGGCAGGACGTGTGAAAATCGATTCTAATACCTATGTTACGCTAGTAACAAAGGTAATAAGGCGGAATCTCGAACACCAAACGTCAGATTGGTATGAAATTTTTTCTGCAGGTAGATATGGATGAGGTCTTTCCATTGCTGAAAATTTCACGTTGATGGGATGTACCGTTGATTTGTAAAAAATCGTTAACTAAAATCTTTCTATCCTGTAAATCTCCGGAACCGGAAGTCAGATCGGTATGAAATTTTTTCCCCAAGTAGATATGGATGAGGTCTTTCTACTGTTAAAGAAATCATGTTGATAAAGTGTACCGTTGATTTTTAAAAAATCGTTCACTAAAATCATTCTGGCCTATATATCTCCGAAACCGGAAGTCAGATCGAGAAAAAATTCAATAGCGATCAATGGCGCTATGGGGCCTATCGAACGAGATATCAACCACATTGATCGCATGAGCTATCTCGAAAAAAGCTTGCCTAGATGAAACGCGTCCACAGACGCACATACAGACATCAGCAAATTTCACCTTGCTGGGTCGATTTTTCATATTCAATTTGATTCTACGATGTCGTAATTAAACTGTCGAGCCAGATCGCGCCGAGTTCTATCGATTGAGAATGTTTTATACAGGTGAGATAGCTTGTGTGAATGGCTATCGGGAGCAGACGGCAGGACGTGTGAAAATCGATTCTAATACCTATGTTACGCTAGTAACAAAGGTAATAAGGCGGAATCTCGAACACCAAACGTCAGATCGGTATGAAATTTTTTCTGCAGGTAGATATGGATGAGGTCTTTCCATTGCTGCAAATTTCACGTTGATGGGATGTACCGTTTATTTGTAAAAAATCGTTAACTAAAATCTTTCTATCCTGTAAATCTCCGGAACCGGAAGTCAGATCGGTATGAATTTTTTTCCCCAAGTAGATATGGATGAGGTCTTTCTACTGTTAAAGAAATCATGTTGATAAAGTGTACCGTTGATTTTTAAAAAATCGTTCACTAAAATCATTCTGGCCTATATATCTCCGAAACCGGAAGTCAGATCGAGAAAAAATTCAATAGCGATCAATGGCGCTATGGGGCCTATCGAACGAGATATCAACCACATTGATCGCATGAGCTATCTCGAAAAAAGCTTGCCTAGATGAAACGCGTCCACAGACGCACATACAGACATCAGCAAATTTCACCTTGCTGGGTCGATTTTTCATATTCAATTTGATTCTACGATGTCGTAATTAAACTGTCGAGCCAGATCGCGCCGAGTTCTATCGATTGAGAATGTTTTATACAGGTGAGATAGCTTGTGTGAATGGCTATCGGGAGCAGACGGCAGGACGTGTGAAAATCGATTCTAATACCTATGTTACGCTAGTAACAAAGGTAATAAGGCGGAATCTCGAACACCAAACGTCAGATCGGTATGAAATTTTTTCTGCAGGTAGATATGGATGAGGTCTTTCCATTGCTGCAAATTTCACGTTGATGGGATGTACCGTTTATTTGTAAAAAATCGTTAACTAAAATCTTTCTATCCTGTAAATCTCCGGAACCGGAAGTCAGATCGGTATGAAATTTTTTCCCCAAGTAGATATGGATGAGGTCTTTCTACTGTTAAAGAAATCATGTTGATAAAGTGTACCGTTGATTTTTAAAAAATCGTTCACTAAAATCATTCTGGCCTATATATCTCCGAAACCGGAAGTCAGATCGAGAAAAAATTCAATAGCGATCAATGGCGCTATGGGGCCTATCGAACGAGATATCAACCACATTGATCGCATGAGCTATCTCGAAAAAAGCTTGCCTAGATGAAACGCGTCCACAGACGCACATACAGACATCAGCAAATTTCACCTTGCTGGGTCGATTTTTCATATTCAATTTGATTCTACGATGTCGTAATTAAACTGTCGAGCCAGATCGCGCCGAGTTCTATCGATTGAGAATGTTTTATACAGGTGAGATAGCTTGTGTGAATGGCTATCGGGAGCAGACGGCAGGACGTGTGAAAATCGATTCTAATACCTATGTTACGCTAGTAACAAAGGTAATAAGGCGGAATCTCGAACACCAAACGTCAGATCGGTATGAAATTTTTTCTGCAGGTAGATATGGATGAGGTCTTTCCATTGCTGCAAATTTCACGTTGATGGGATGTACCGTTTATTTGTAAAAAATCGTTAACTAAAATCTTTCTATCCTGTAAATCTCCGGAACCGGAAGTCAGATCGGTATGAATTTTTTTCCCCAAGTAGATATGGATGAGGTCTTTCTACTGTTAAAGAAATCATGTTGATAAAGTGTACCGTTGATTTTTAAAAAATCGTTCACTAAAATCATTCTGGCCTATATATCTCCGAAACCGGAAGTCAGATCGAGAAAAAATTCAATAGCGATCAATGGCGCTATGGGGCCTATCGAACGAGATATCAACCACATTGATCGCATGAGCTATCTCGAAAAAAGCTTGCCTAGATGAAACGCGTCCACAGACGCACATACAGACATCAGCAAATTTCACCTTGCTGGGTCGATTTTTCATATTCAATTTGATTCTACGATGTCGTAATTAAACTGTCGAGCCAGATCGCGCCGAGTTCTATCGATTGAGAATGTTTTATACAGGTGAGATAGCTTGTGTGAATGGCTATCGGGAGCAGACGGCAGGACGTGTGAAAATCGATTCTAATACCTATGTTACGCTAGTAACAAAGGTAATAAGGCGGAATCTCGAACACCAAACGTCAGATCGGTATGAAATTTTTTCTGCAGGTAGATATGGATGAGGTCTTTCCATTGCTGCAAATTTCACGTTGATGGGATGTACCGTTTATTTGTAAAAAATCGTTAACTAAAATCTTTCTATCCTGTAAATCTCCGGAACCGGAAGTCAGATCGGTATGAAATTTTTTCCCCAAGTAGATATGGATGAGGTCTTTCTACTGTTAAAGAAATCATGTTGATAAAGTGTACCGTTGATTTTTAAAAAATCGTTCACTAAAATCATTCTGGCCTATATATCTCCGAAACCGGAAGTCAGATCGAGAAAAAATTCAATAGCGATCAATGGCGCTATGGGGCCTATCGAACGAGATATCAACCACATTGATCGCATGAGCTATCTCGAAAAAAGCTTGCCTAGATGAAACGCGTCCACAGACGCACATACAGACATCAGCAAATTTCACCTTGCTGGGTCGATTTTTCATATTCAATTTGATTCTACGATGTCGTAATTAAACTGTCGAGCCAGATCGCGCCGAGTTCTATCGATTGAGAATGTTTTATACAGGTGAGATAGCTTGTGTGAATGGCTATCGGGAGCAGACGGCAGGACGTGTGAAAATCGATTCTAATACCTATGTTACGCTAGTAACAAAGGTAATAAGGCGGAATCTCGAACACCAAACGTCAGATCGGTATGAAATTTTTTCTGCAGGTAGATATGGATGAGGTCTTTCCATTGCTGCAAATTTCACGTTGATGGGATGTACCGTTTATTTGTAAAAAATCGTTAACTAAAATCTTTCTATCCTGTAAATCTCCGGAACCGGAAGTCAGATCGGTATGAAATTTTTTCCCCAAGTAGATATGGATGAGGTCTTTCTACTGTTAAAGAAATCATGTTGATAAAGTGTACCGTTGATTTTTAAAAAATCGTTCACTAAAATCATTCTGGCCTATATATCTCCGAAACCGGAAGTCAGATCGAGAAAAAATTCAATAGCGATCAATGGCGCTATGGGGCCTATCGAACGAGATATCAACCACATTGATCGCATGAGCTATCTCGAAAAAAGCTTGCCTAGATGAAACGCGTCCACAGACGCACATACAGACATCAGCAAATTTCACCTTGCTGGGTCGATTTTTCATATTCAATTTGATTCTACGATGTCGTAATTAAACTGTCGAGCCAGATCGCGCCGAGTTCTATCGATTGAGAATGTTTTATACAGGTGAGATAGCTTGTGTGAATGGCTATCGGGAGCAGACGGCAGGACGTGTGAAAATCGATTCTAATACCTATGTTACGCTAGTAACAAAGGTAATAAGGCGGAATCTCGAACACCAAACGTCAGATCGGTATGAAATTTTTTCTGCAGGTAGATATGGATGAGGTCTTTCCATTGCTGCAAATTTCACGTTGATGGGATGTACCGTTTATTTGTAAAAAATCGTTAACTAAAATCTTTCTATCCTGTAAATCTCCGGAACCGGAAGTCAGATCGGTATGAAATTTTTTCCCCAAGTAGATATGGATGAGGTCTTTCTACTGTTAAAGAAATCATGTTGATAAAGTGTACCGTTGATTTTTAAAAAATCGTTCACTAAAATCATTCTGGCCTATATATCTCCGAAACCGGAAGTCAGATCGAGAAAAAATTCAATAGCGATCAATGGCGCTATGGGGCCTATCGAACGAGATATCAACCACATTGATCGCATGAGCTATCTCGAAAAAAGCTTGCCTAGATGAAACGCGTCCACAGACGCACATACAGACATCAGCAAATTTTACCTTGCTGGGTCGATTTTTCATATTCAATTTGATTCTACGATGTCGTAATTAAACTGTCGAGCCAGATCGCGCCGAGTTCTATCGATTGAGAATGTTTTATACAGGTGAGATAGCTTGTGTGAATGGCTATCGGGAGCAGACGGCAGGACGTGTGAAAATCGATTCTAATACCTATGTTACGCTAGTAACAAAGGTAATAAGGCGGAATCTCGAACACCAAACGTCAGATTGGTATGAAATTTTTTCTGCAGGTAGATATGGATGAGGTCTTTCCATTGCTGAAAATTTCACGTTGATGGGATGTACCGTTGATTTGTAAAAAATCGTTAACTAAAATCTTTCTATCCTGTAAATCTCCGGAACCGGAAGTCAGATCGGTATGAAATTTTTTCCCCAAGTAGATATGGATGAGGTCTTTCTACTGTTAAAGAAATCATGTTGATAAAGTGTACCGTTGATTTTTAAAAAATCGTTCACTAAAATCATTCTGGCCTATATATCTCCGAAACCGGAAGTCAGATCGAGAAAAAATTCAATAGCGATCAATGGCGCTATGGGGCCTATCGAACGAGATATCAACCACATTGATCGCATGAGCCATCTCGAAAAAAGCTTGCCTAGATGAAACGCGTCCACAGACGCACATACAGACATCAGCAAATTTCACCTTGCTGGGTCGATTTTTCATATTCAATTTGATTCTACGATGTCGTAATTAAACTGTCGAGCCAGATCGCGCCGAGTTCTATCGATTGAGAATGTTTTATACAGGTGAGATAGCTTGTGTGAATGGCTATCGGGAGCAGACGGCAGGACGTGTGAAAATCGATTCTAATACCTATGTTACGCTAGTAACAAAGGTAATAAGGCGGAATCTCGAACACCAAACGTCAGATCGGTATGAAATTTTTTCTGCAGGTAGATATGGATGAGGTCTTTCCATTGCTGCAAATTTCACGTTGATGGGATGTACCGTTTATTTGTAAAAAATCGTTAACTAAAATCTTTCTATCCTGTAAATCTCCGGAACCGGAAGTCAGATCGGTATGAAATTTTTTCCCCAAGTAGATATGGATGAGGTCTTTCTACTGTTAAAGAAATCATGTTGATAAAGTGTACCGTTGATTTTTAAAAAATCGTTCACTAAAATCATTCTGGCCTATATATCTCCGAAACCGGAAGTCAGATCGAGAAAAAATTCAATAGCGATCAATGGCGCTATGGGGCCTATCGAACGAGATATCAACCACATTGATCGCATGAGCTATCTCGAAAAAAGCTTGCCTAGATGAAACGCGTCCACAGACGCACATACAGACATCAGCAAATTTCACCTTGCTGGGTCGATTTTTCATATTCAATTTGATTCTACGATGTCGTAATTAAACTGTCGAGCCAGATCGCGCCGAGTTCTATCGATTGAGAATGTTTTATACAGGTGAGATAGCTTGTGTGAATGGCTATCGGGAGCAGACGGCAGGACGTGTGAAAATCGATTCTAATACCTATGTTACGCTAGTAACAAAGGTAATAAGGCGGAATCTCGAACACCAAACGTCAGATCGGTATGAAATTTTTTCTGCAGGTAGATATGGATGAGGTCTTTCCATTGCTGCAAATTTCACGTTGATGGGATGTACCGTTTATTTGTAAAAAATCGTTAACTAAAATCTTTCTATCCTGTAAATCTCCGGAACCGGAAGTCAGATCGGTATGAATTTTTTTCCCCAAGTAGATATGGATGAGGTCTTTCTACTGTTAAAGAAATCATGTTGATAAAGTGTACCGTTGATTTTTAAAAAATCGTTCACTAAAATCATTCTGGCCTATATATCTCCGAAACCGGAAGTCAGATCGAGAAAAAATTCAATAGCGATCAATGGCGCTATGGGGCCTATCGAACGAGATATCAACCACATTGATCGCATGAGCTATCTCGAAAAAAGCTTGCCTAGATGAAACGCGTCCACAGACGCACATACAGACATCAGCAAATTTCACCTTGCTGGGTCGATTTTTCATATTCAATTTGATTCTACGATGTCGTAATTAAACTGTCGAGCCAGATCGCGCCGAGTTCTATCGATTGAGAATGTTTTATACAGGTGAGATAGCTTGTGTGAATGGCTATCGGGAGCAGACGGCAGGACGTGTGAAAATCGATTCTAATACCTATGTTACGCTAGTAACAAAGGTAATAAGGCGGAATCTCGAACACCAAACGTCAGATCGGTATGAAATTTTTTCTGCAGGTAGATATGGATGAGGTCTTTCCATTGCTGCAAATTTCACGTTGATGGGATGTACCGTTTATTTGTAAAAAATCGTTAACTAAAATCTTTCTATCCTGTAAATCTCCGGAACCGGAAGTCAGATCGGTATGAAATTTTTTCCCCAAGTAGATATGGATGAGGTCTTTCTACTGTTAAAGAAATCATGTTGATAAAGTGTACCGTTGATTTTTAAAAAATCGTTCACTAAAATCATTCTGGCCTATATATCTCCGAAACCGGAAGTCAGATCGAGAAAAAATTCAATAGCGATCAATGGCGCTATGGGGCCTATCGAACGAGATATCAACCACATTGATCGCATGAGCTATCTCGAAAAAAGCTTGCCTAGATGAAACGCGTCCACAGACGCACATACAGACATCAGCAAATTTCACCTTGCTGGGTCGATTTTTCATATTCAATTTGATTCTACGATGTCGTAATTAAACTGTCGAGCCAGATCGCGCCGAGTTCTATCGATTGAGAATGTTTTATACAGGTGAGATAGCTTGTGTGAATGGCTATCGGGAGCAGACGGCAGGACGTGTGAAAATCGATTCTAATACCTATGTTACGCTAGTAACAAAGGTAATAAGGCGGAATCTCGAACACCAAACGTCAGATCGGTATGAAATTTTTTCTGCAGGTAGATATGGATGAGGTCTTTCCATTGCTGCAAATTTCACGTTGATGGGATGTACCGTTTATTTGTAAAAAATCGTTAACTAAAATCTTTCTATCCTGTAAATCTCCGGAACCGGAAGTCAGATCGGTATGAATTTTTTTCCCCAAGTAGATATGGATGAGGTCTTTCTACTGTTAAAGAAATCATGTTGATAAAGTGTACCGTTGATTTTTAAAAAATCGTTCACTAAAATCATTCTGGCCTATATATCTCCGAAACCGAAAGTCAGATCGAGAAAAAATTCAATAGCGATCAATGGCGCTATGGGGCCTATCGAACGAGATATCAACCACATTGATCGCATGAGCTATCTCGAAAAAAGCTTGCCTAGATGAAACGCGTCCACAGACGCACATACAGACATCAGCAAATTTCACCTTGCTGGGTCGATTTTTCATATTCAATTTGATTCTACGATGTCGTAATTAAACTGTCGAGCCAGATCGCGCCGAGTTCTATCGATTGAGAATGTTTTATACAGGTGAGATAGCTTGTGTGAATGGCTATCGGGAGCAGACGGCAGGACGTGTGAAAATCGATTCTAATACCTATGTTACGCTAGTAACAAAGGTAATAAGGCGGAATCTCGAACACCAAACGTCAGATCGGTATGAAATTTTTTCTGCAGGTAGATATGGATGAGGTCTTTCCATTGCTGCAAATTTCACGTTGATGGGATGTACCGTTTATTTGTAAAAAATCGTTAACTAAAATCTTTCTATCCTGTAAATCTCCGGAACCGGAAGTCAGATCGGTATGAAATTTTTTCCCCAAGTAGATATGGATGAGGTCTTTCTACTGTTAAAGAAATCATGTTGATAAAGTGTACCGTTGATTTTTAAAAAATCGTTCACTAAAATCATTCTGGCCTATATATCTCCGAAACCGGAAGTCAGATCGAGAAAAAATTCAATAGCGATCAATGGCGCTATGGGGCCTATCGAACGAGATATCAACCACATTGATCGCATGAGCTATCTCGAAAAAAGCTTGCCTAGATGAAACGCGTCCACAGACGCACATACAGACATCAGCAAATTTCACCTTGCTGGGTCGATTTTTCATATTCAATTTGATTCTACGATGTCGTAATTAAACTGTCGAGCCAGATCGCGCCGAGTTCTATCGATTGAGAATGTTTTATACAGGTGAGATAGCTTGTGTGAATGGCTATCGGGAGCAGACGGCAGGACGTGTGAAAATCGATTCTAATACCTATGTTACGCTAGTAACAAAGGTAATAAGGCGGAATCTCGAACACCAAACGTCAGATCGGTATGAAATTTTTTCTGCAGGTAGATATGGATGAGGTCTTTCCATTGCTGCAAATTTCACGTTGATGGGATGTACCGTTTATTTGTAAAAAATCGTTAACTAAAATCTTTCTATCCTGTAAATCTCCGGAACCGGAAGTCAGATCGGTATGAAATTTTTTCCCCAAGTAGATATGGATGAGGTCTTTCTACTGTTAAAGAAATCATGTTGATAAAGTGTACCGTTGATTTTTAAAAAATCGTTCACTAAAATCATTCTGGCCTATATATCTCCGAAACCGGAAGTCAGATCGAGAAAAAATTCAATAGCGATCAATGGCGCTATGGGGCCTATCGAACGAGATATCAACCACAT
>NW_027041533.1:0-22604 GCF_037179485.1 Ochlerotatus camptorhynchus
AGCAAGTAGTTTTTTACGATGGATAACAATTTCAAGTGTTGTAAACCTCCACCTAAATCAATTTCAAAGCATGACACAGTAGCAGTTCAGTTGTTTATCTCAAAATTATTAGAATTTTTAAAGTTGCAAATAACAGTCCAAAAGTGTATTTTTATGTCAGATGGAGCAGCATCACAACACAAAAAACATAAAAAGTTTTGCTAGCCTTTGTGGATTTAAAGATAAGCATAATGTAGGAATTGAATGGCATTTTTTGCAACTTCACACGGCAAAGGTTCTTGTGATGCGATTGGCGGTACCCTTAAGAGAATGGCAACCAGAGCAAGTTTAGCTAAGCAACACGAGCACCCTATAACGAACCCTTGACAACTGTTCGACTGGGCAAATAGTCGTAAAGAAGATCTTCAAACAAAAATGTCATTTTGTTATGTTTCTACGGAAGAATACAAAAAGGCTGACACGGAATTTGATCCAATTTTTAAGAAAGTGAAACCAATTCCTGGAACTCGAAAATATCATTGCTATATTCCAGTTTCAAACAACCAAATTGCAGTAAAAATATTCTCTAATTCAAACGATACACCCAAATTATTCAATGTATTCAAATAATATGAGTTGTAAAATAAAATAATAAATAGGGGAAAAGTTGACTTCGGCAATACCTTAACCTATTATCGTCAGGGGGGTAAACAAAGTCCTAGAGCACTTAAATTTGGCCAATAGTTGCTCTGAAACGCAATGTATCCACATGCCAAAATTGAGCTCTCAAGGACGTTGTTTACCCCCCTGACAATAATAGGTTAAGGCATTGCCGAAGCCAACTTTTCCCCTATATACTGTTTTTTATCTCAACAAATCTTTCATTTGACCACATCAACGTGCTTCTCTTCCGCTGCCTCTAGGTAGAAACGGGTAAGTCTGACAGCTACCATATCTGAGAATGAATTGTTTCTTTTTTAATATACAAACATGAAATAAAATCTCGTTGCTGGACATCTCGACGAACATTTGAAAATGGCCTAAAATGTTGAAAATTGTTATAATTATATTTTTTTAATTTGCATTAACTTGAGAACGGCTGGACTTAGGAAAAAAGTTTATATATGCAAAGTTATCGAAAATTATGCGTAGAAGCCAAATAAATTGTTATTTTTCAAAAAAATATGCATTTTCATCAACTTATACAAATCAACAAAAATTTAAAAAATTATAGATTTCTTTTTAAGGAAGTTACCAGCATACACTTTTCACAAAATTCAAGGGTATTCCATCAATTTTCTTGAAAAAAAAAATTATAAAGATCGAAGGGGGGGTGTTTTGAGATAATCATGGTTTTACGTTTTTTAAATACTAATTTACGAAGTTTTTTCTTTCAGTGTATTTTTTCCGCAAAGATAATTTAATTACCTAAAACTTCTTGTCATATGCCGTTTTGATCAGATCAATAGTTTTCAAGTTATGATTTTTTGAATAAAAAATAATCAATTTTTTTATACGCCCTTTTCAAAAGTTACTGTGGAGGAAAAAATCATATTTAAATGAAAAATGCAACCATTAGTAGCAGCGAACACGTGAGCAATGTTTCATTCAAATCAGAAGTGGTCGAGACAAAATTGACATTTTTTTTAACGATTTGAGCTAGAAATGCTCTAGATTGCTTTTTCTCAGTGGTAAAAATATAGTCAAATTGAAGCTGAAAGCATAAAGAATCGTTTGCATGCACTCAGCGAAGTGTTTTCGTAAGAAAATCCAGTGAAAATAGTGTTTCAATTTGGGTTGCCGAAAATAGTCTGTCATGCCGAAGCCGTCATTTCCCCTACCTAAGTTTGCAAGGTACTATCTGATTATACTTTCATACCTAACCGCTTGATGATAATATTTGTTTAAGGAACAGGAATTGGTACTCAAAGAGAGCTGCATAGGCATATATCTTCAGTCAGTCACTAACAGTAAACAGTCTAAGTCTGACTGTGAAGAAAAAAGAAATAGTTTGAAGGACAGTGCTAAAAAGTTTGCAATTAGTAAACGAAATACGCATATGTTATAGATTTTTTAAAGTGATAGTGAAAGTGAAAGTGGTGATATCCCTAATAAACGAGCACCATATATTAACGATACCAAGAATCGTTCTACAATACCACATATTGTTGGGATGATAACCCGAATTAGTAGTAGTAGAATTAAAAGGAAAAACAACGTAATAAGGTACACAATTATTCTACTAAAACGCTCGTCAATAAATTTACATTACTTTTTTGTTTATGACTTGTATAACTAAAATACATTGTCAGTAGGGGGCGACCCCGGCGTAGTGGTTAGCATCCATACCTCGCGAGCCAAAGTCAGCGTTAAAGTGACTATAATAAAAAAAAAATCAGTAGGTCATACGCTATCGAT
This sequence comes from Ochlerotatus camptorhynchus, assembly GCF_037179485.1. Classification (NCBI taxonomy): domain Eukaryota; kingdom Metazoa; phylum Arthropoda; class Insecta; order Diptera; family Culicidae; genus Ochlerotatus; species Ochlerotatus camptorhynchus. Next base: position 2,398 of record NW_027041533.1, read on the forward strand.
GCTAAAAAAAGTATAGTTTAAAAAAAGTATAATTTAAAAAAGATTAATTTGATTATTTTTTTAGCAATTTTCAATATTTTCTTTACTGGGGGAGGTTGAAACTTCAGATCCGCTTCGTAGCATAGTGCTTACTAAGAGGTGCCAGGTGGTAACCCACTGATTACCTGACGATCGGCCAAATTTGGAAGACGTCTCACATTGTAATATTCCGCCCACTATATCACAATCAATTGCGAGTAGCTGAGCGGAATGGAGACAAGGAAAGCATTTGGTACAAGACCAAGTCTCTCCCGGCTGGCGCCAAAACAATGAACCTGGAAGCAACTGGATCAAGTTGTCATGGGGCACGAAATGATGCATGGCTTGGAGCTGTTGCAATCGGGGAAAGGGGGGGGGGGGGGGTTTGGTGCAATTTTTTTTCCTTTGGTTTGTTTTTTCCGTCGATCTTGTTTTCCGTGCTGAGCACCAATGCTACCGACGTGCCAGGAAGGCAGCTCCCACACCTGGACCCTACCTATCGACCCATCAACTCATGAACCGGGGACCAATGGCTTTACTTCCCATCCGAAGGAAGGCGTGATCAGAGATGTTATGCCTCAGAACATCTCGGCGGCGCCGACTGGGATTGAACCCAGGCCTGCTGGGGTGAGAGGTTATCACGCTTACCACTACACCACCGGCGCCGTTGTTTGGTGCTAATGTTTAATTTGTTTTTGTATAATTTCAGGTGTTAAGGTGGTTCGCTGCCTCTGGATAGTGGGTTTGACGGTGGTTCAGCAAAATAATATTGAGACATACGGAAATGCAACAAACATGTCAAAATAACTGCATTGGTAACGAAAACACAGAGGAGCGTACACCTAAGGTCGGTGAATATAACACAAAAGCGAAGATCAAATCAGATTGGTCAACGTACCAAAATTCGAAACTTTGATTAAAACGTGGAATCTGTGTAGCACCAGTGGAGAACACTCAAAAGCTGCAGGTCTCATCAGCCGCTGCCTGCGGTATATAACTTGTGGCTGGTGGCCTCACAAATGGATCTCAGATGTAAATGTCATGAGAAACCGATTGCAATAGAAACGAAGTCTGCAGGCAAGCGTTTGATTATGAATTAAATCCGCCAGAACATCGCAGCAAAGGCAAATACTAAGGCGGCGGAGCGTCAACAAGGAAATTAAGCAAGCCGATAGGAATTTGGTCAAGCAGCTGCCCAGAATGGAAGTCTTTCAGGTTGGCCCTGTGCACCTCTGGAGGTTCCCAGGTATTTGAGTACGACGACGATGGACATTGCCCCTTGGAACGGAATGAAAGCGAACAATCCTGGTGTTGCACAACAAGCCGGCGTGTTTTTATTTATTTATTTTTATTCTTATTTTTTTTTTCAGCAAAACAACAAAATCCTCTATCTCTCTTCTTTATTCTTTTAATCTCTTACTATCCCCTAATCGAACGCTAGTGGGACCAAAAAGCCTGCTAGTGAAAGGAAAGTCGTTATGCTATAGGTCTAGCACAGACAAACAGACATAACACTCGCAAGTTGTTCATCGAACAAGCATTTAACGGTCAATTTAAAAGTATCGTAGTTGGTAGTACCGCCACCTGTGGCGCGCATACTCAATTCTTTTGCGTTTGACGTTTACGCACTACCGCCATCTGTTCAGCGTACTACCCACCACACTGTACTCAACAGATGGCGGTAATGTTTTAGCGACGATGTTTTACAGTGAGAAATATTCAATGAGTTATGTCTGTTTCTCTGTGGGTCTAGCATAGGCCACGACTAAATTTCCGTAGGTTCATGCCTGGCTTAAGTGCAGATCGGTAGGCAGCAGCCAGCCAGGGTGTGAACTGAGCAATAACAATAGCAATTTTCAATATTTTCTTTATCACACAAATTTTTTTTTTCAGTACGTATTTTTTCTTGAATGTCTCAATACTTACACGCAACTTCTCCCAAGACACGATATATTTTTAATTGATGCGTGTCATTTTTACATAAGCCCTTTTCAGAAGTAAGTCGCGTACAAAATTAAGGAACCAAAGGTATAAAATTGCATGTTGGGCATTAACAAACAGCTATGTAACATTACAAGTATTTCTAAAAACATCGATCCGAAACGATTCGCGAATCTGCGTGGATCTACTCATGCATTGCCTTCACCTTTGCTCAAGCTCAGCGCTGCTGTGTCTCTTAGATTCTGGCCATGTATGTCTTTGGCTAAATTAAACTTTAACAATAAGCATTCAATCAACGGCGCCGGTGGTGTAGTGGTAAGCGTTATTACCTCTCACCCCAGCAGGCCTGGATTTAATCCCAGTCGGCGCCGCCGGGATGTTCTGAGGCATAACATCTCTGATCACGCCTTCCTTCGGATGGGAAGTAAAGCCGTTGGTCGCCGGTTCATGAGTTGATGGGTCGATAGGTAGGGTCCAGGTGTGGGAGCTGCCTTCCTGGCACGTCGGTAGCATTGGTGCTCAGCACGGAAAACAAGATCGACGGAAAAAAACAAACCAAAGGGGAAAAAAAAAATATCGTTCAATTTTGGAATCTGTTGTTATGATCTAGCTTGGATTCATCGAATTACATGTTTTATATTTATAAAATAAGGGTGCACGGTAAGAAAAAATACTAATAATTAAGTTTAAAAAAAACTCACCGATGGGTTCTATCATTTGAGGTCTACCGTTCAGTGAATCAGAAAAGCGGCGATGGGTCAAATTTACTCATCTATTGAGTAATAATAGATGAACTCAAATTTAAGTTAATTTTCTGTTAATCATCGTTAAGCTCAAAACATAGTATTTGTCATTATTGATTGAATTAGTACTTTCCGTAGTTGTTTGAAATGTACATGTTAGTAAATTGTATTGCGTAAAGTAATTTACGAAGAATATCCTGAAATATTTATCGATATATTCCGTTTAACTAAAACACGCTGCGATTCAAAGTAAAAAATAACTCAATTTTCAGTTAATAGTACTCAACCGTTATGTTTTCACCGTTGGGTAATTTTAACTTAATTTTGGAAGAAAATCATAGCAACCTGCACTGCCATCGACGCTGTCATTTGTTTGTGATCCATCGCCTCCGTTCCTGCTCAATTAGTCCTCGCATTAGTCTTCGTTAGAGTTTGGTACATATCCCGCATAAACATAAGAAACGGCTAATCATCAATTCAGGATATCATCCCAACTCTATGCGGTATGGTCGTACCATCTATGATATCGTTTGTGTATGGTATCCGTAAAGGTTAGTGACAAAAAAAGTTGCAACGAAAACGTACGTTGGGTATTTTTCACCTATTCCATTCGATTGATCGTTAGGTAATTAATCTTGGGTACTTTTTTCTTACCGTGTGTGATCAAATGCATCATACTTAATCAGTACCGTAGGACGTATCGTGACGTTTTTCCTATACCTAATGCATTGCTTATCACAAAATCTTAGACTCCCCCTCCCCCCTTAGAGCGTGACATAATATATGCATCAACCCTTATGTAAACACCCCATATATCTCTACTATTATTCAATCAGTTGAGCTGTTTGGTTTGGTTGGAGATAAGTTATGATTATTATATTGACTCTAATCAAATTAGATAAATCAGCAAAATTATTTAATATAAAACCAAGAAATACCAGTGGGTGGACGGCAACAGCAACACGCTCTTTCGAAGTGGGTGATTTGTGTATTTTTAATAATCCTGGTAGTTGATCTCTTGAGCTCATTAGTTTTATAATATTGCGAAATGCTTCTTAGCCAAAAGAAATCGAAATGAATTTCATAGATTTACCTAATGAAATAATGTTAACAAAAAAAAAACAGACTGGAATCTAATTATGAACATTAGCATCATGGAAGTTATGCTTTGACCACTCGTCTATCAGTCTGCGATAATCTTTCTGAAGTCGCCCAAAGAAAATTCCTACGAGCAGCAAGCGTGTTTTCCGAAATCGAAAACACTCGGCTGCGGTGTTTCCCGAAGTCAGAAACACTCGGCTTTGGTGCTTGCCGAAGATCCATACACCGGTGCAAACAATTATGCACGGGTACCGGTACCGGTGCCTTGTTCGCTGCGTTTGGTGTTTTCTATCGAGCACTAGTACAGAGCGTAAAAGTCAATGCTCTTGGTGGTGTGTTTGTAGGCAAAACTGCCACCCGTGCAAAAGGGTTCAGTGTTTTTACCATGGCTGTTACACACTTTTATATGGATAGACGAGGGCTACATGCGATCTTTAGCCATATATACGAAATAAATTATTAGCATAACCAAGTGTACTCCTAATATCTACAATCTAGTATCTAGTGTACATTTACATATTTTAAGGTATTTTAACCAAATTTTCGTTTTGGCCCAACAATGTTTGGTCCAAACAATGTTTGAACAGGTTGAGGGTCACCTAGGTCTTGTTCATGCGGGAACCACAGCACTACCGGGTAACGCAGACTCAGGCGTAATCGCCAGAGAAATGCACAACACAATGCTGTTGTCATTAAGAGACGCAATATATTTACTGCCGTATGCATCGGTGGCGATAAACTGATTGTGAGTCGTCACCGGCTGATGGTCAACACCTGATCTACTGCAAAGAGTGGGACAATGAGAGTGTGAGAAAGTCTTCACTCGTTATCAGTCAGATGAGGCATCAGTCCCTAATCTATAATAAAACTAACACCGCACTACAACATCGCCGCCACCTTTGAAATTTCAAATCAAAACAAAAAATCAGTACCGTCAACGGCATAGCATTGATAGTTTTTTAAAGCATATTCTAAATATTGTTTACAGCTTTTAATGTTTTTCCAATTTTATATTTTTAAAACAAGTACTGAGGATCCAAGAGTTAATTCGTTAGTAATATGTTTAACGGAAATTAAAGCATTTGCACTATTTTTTTTAGTTTTCTGACCGAAAATCAGTATTTTGATTTGGGGTAACTTTGATAATGCTCGATGAATGTAGTAAAAAATGCGTGAAACTCAAACATTTAGTTCTTTAAATATGAAACTTTTAATGAGTATATAATCAGAAAACATCATAAGCAATAAGACTACAACATTGAATTTGTAATGGCTATATTGGAAATACATTTCATAACTGATGGTTTGAGTGCTTTTTAAAACAGGCGAAAAACACGAAAATTGTTTTTTAATATGTTTGCAAAATGTGTAACACATTCTATATAAAAACTATGTATGATATCAACGGAAATTCCCTAACTTACAATATGGGACCAATGTTCTTAATTTGGAAAAAGCGCAGTGTGTAAATTTAATATTTATATTATAGATCAAAGTTACCCGCATAATCAAAGATACCCCATTTTACGGTAACTCTAATCCAATTCATATTACTTCTTCAATCCAATTCATTCTTCGACTCTACATCCCTAAACATGCTACACACAGTTGCTGTTTGCTAGTCTAATCCTATTTCATTTAGTGACGATCGTAGTCGTCGCTGGTCCGTTGACCGCGGTTGAATGACGGTTCAAGGGCTTGTTTTACTGTCCCAAGCTTTCAGCGTTCGTTGGTTCCGATGGCAGCAGACAAATCTTCGTGGTTGGACGTTTGAAACTGCACTTGGATGTGTGTACCGTGACTACTCGCACTAGACCGTCTGCTCCAGGATGAACAGTTTCGATTCGGACGAGAGGCCAACGGGTTGGGTGTTGAAATTCTTCTACGATAATAACGAGTCGGCCGGGCTGGATTTCGCTATTCGGCTGACATTTGGTTGTGTCACGTTGGAGTTCCTGGAGATATTCCGTTCTCCAGTGGTGCCAACACTGCTGGAACAACTGCTGCAGTCGTTGGTAGTGATCCAGACGAGTGATGTGGACGTTGCTAACACCAGGATCGGGTACAGCGAGCATGTTCGTGCCGATCAAGAAATGAGCCGGTATTATTACAGTGTAGTCCTCAGAATCCTCTGTCATCGGAACGAGGGGACGGGAGTAGCTGCTTCTATATTTGCCAGTACCGTTGACATATCCTCGTATGAAAGACGTGAATTGCCTAGTTGGCGGTAAAACTGCGACTTGGCTACCTTCACGGCAGATTCTTAGAGCCCGCCGAAGTGTGGTGCTTTCGGCGGGTTCAGATGCCAGGTGATTTGTTCTTTCACGCACAGTTTCTGTATTTTCTCGACTTCCTTGTGATCAGTCAACCTGCGATACAAGAGGTGTAGTTCGTTCTTGGCTCCAATAAAGTTTTTGCCGTTGTCCGCGTGTAAGTGAGTAGGACGGCCGCGCTGGGCAACAAATCAGCGGAGAGTGGTGAGAAAAGCCGGTGTCGAAAGGTCACTCACCAGTTCTAAGTGAACTGCTTTCGTAGTAAAGCAAACGAACAGGGAGATGTACGCTTTCGTCGGTAGGCTCGTTTGTGTATCGCTTTAAGATAAACGGGCCCAGCAGTAATCCACTCCTGTCACGGCGAAAGGTCTGCCTGGGTGATCCTGGTAGATGGAAGTTGGCCGATCTGCTGATGAACTGGTACGGGATTTGCTCGGGTACATTTTACGCAGTTGCCTATTATATTGCGATAAAAAACAAAGTTGCAAATACCGAAGAAAGAAATACGGATCGGAACAATCGGCACAGACCTACGCGACGAAATAAGGACTACGATTGGAAACTCGGAACATGGAACTGCAAATCGCTCGGCTTCCCGGGTTGCGATAGGTTAATCTATGACGAACTTCAACCACGTAACTTTGAAGTCGTAGCACTGCAGGAACTTTGCTGGACGGGACAAAAGGTATGGAAAAGCGGGCATAGAGCGGCTACTTTCTACCAAAGCTGTGGCACCACCAACAAGCTGGGAACCGGCTTTGTAGTGCTGGGTAAGATGCGCCAACGCGTGATTAAGGGCCGTTTCGACAACGGCCAACGATGCGTGAACTTTGCAGCCTCCCGGGGTATGGTAGTTCGAAGCGAGGGGGACGACTCTATCTACGATGCAAAAAAGATTGTGTTTTGCTGTGGCTAGCTGCGCGCACGCTGAGTAGATAGAAAGAAGATTGATGACGATTCTGAAGATTTCCTGCAAACAATTGATGGGCGATGCAAGTAGATGCGACAAATGAAAGAAGATTGTTCGAAGATTGATTCGCTAGTGTGAGATTTGTTGACCATCTAAATTTGAGATTTAGATGTGTCGCCCCCCTCGGTTCGAAGTACCTTTTTCCCCCGCAAGGATATCCACAAAGCCACCTGGAGATCATCTGACCTACACACAGAAAACCAAATCGATCACGTTCTAATCGACGGGAAATTCTTCTCCGACATTATCAACGTCCGCACGTACCGCAGTGCGAACATAGATTCGGACCACTACCTAGTTGCAGTATGCATGCGCTCAAAACTCTCGACGGTGCATAACACACGTCGAAGTCGAACGCCGCGACCCAACATTGAGCAACTACGGGACGCCGGAATCGCCCAGGACTACGCGCAGCAGCTGGAAGTTGCACTACCCACGGAAGAGCAGCTTGGCGCAGCTTCTCTTGAAGATGGCTGGAGGGACATCCGTTCAGCCATAGGTAGTACTGCTGCAGCGGCACTAGGTACTGCAATCCCGGACCGAATAAATGACTGGTTTGACGGCGAATGCAAACTGTTAGTAGAGGAGAAGAATGCAGCACGGGCGAGAATGCTGCAACACCGCACGAGATTGAATGTGGAGCGATACAGACAAGCGCGGAACAGATAAAACTCGGTTTTCCGAAGGAAGAAGCGTCAGCAGGAAGACCGAGATCGCGAGGCGATGGAAAATCTGTACCGCGTAAACGACACACGGAAATTCTACGAGAAGCTAAATAGTTCGCGCAAAGGCTACGTGCCGCAAGCCGATGTGTGCAAGGACTTGGACGGTAACATTCTCACGAACGAGTGTGAGGTGATTGAGAGGTGGAAGCAGTACTATGACGAGCACCTCAACGGTGAAGCAGCAGAAAACGAAGGTGGCACGGCAACAGACCTTGGAGCACGCGCAGAAGACGACAGGCTACCGGCCCCTGATCTTCAAGAAGTTGAGGAGGAGATCGGTCGACTGAAGAACAACAAAGCAACTGGTGTAGATCAACTACCAAGTGAGCTATTGAAATACGGTGGTGAAGCACTGGCTAGAGCGCTGCACTGGGTAATTGCCAAGATTTGGGAGGAGGAGATATTCCCGGAGGAGTGGATGGAAGGTGTCGTATGCCCAATCTACAAAAAGGGCGACAAGTTGGATTGCTGCAACTACCGCGCGATCACACTGCTGAGCGCTGCCTACAAGGTACTCTCCCAAATTCTATGCCGCCGTCTGTCACCATATGCAAGAGAGTTCGTGGGGCAATACCAGGCGGGATTCATGGGTGCCCGCGCTACCACGGACCAAATTTTCGCGATTCGGCAGGTTCTGCAGAAATGCCGCGAATACAACGTGCCCACACATCATTTGTTCATCGATTTCAAATCCGCATACGACACAATCGATCGAGATCAGCTATGGCAGATTATGCACGAGTACGGATTTCCGGATAAACTGACGCGATTGGTCAAGGCGATGATGGATCGAGTGATGTGCGTTGTTCGAGTATCGGGGACACTCTCGAGTTCCTTTGAATCTCGAAGGGGGTTACGGCAGGGTGATGGACTTTCGTGTCTGCTGTTCAACATCGTGTTAGAAGGTGTGATCAGAAGAGTTGGGATAGACACGAGTGGCACGATATTCAGGAAGTCCATCCAGCTCCTTGGTTTCGCCGATGACATTGACATTATGGCACGGAACTTTGAGATGATGGCGGAAACGTATATCAGACTGAAGGCTGAAGCTGGACGGATTGGACTTGCCATCAACGCATCAAAGACAAAATACATGAAAGCAAGAGGTTCTAGGGAAGACAATCCCCCTTATTCTGCGAGTCACGTGACTCTCTGTCACCGGTGAGGTGACAATTGTCACCTCGTGTGAGGTGACTCTCCATGTAAATCAAATGGAGAGTCACCTCACACGAAGTGACTATTGTCACCTCACCGGTGAGAGAGAGTCACGTGACTCGCAGAATAGGGGGGAATGTTAGCCTCCCACCCCGAGTTCAGATTGACGGTGATGAAATCGAGGTAGTCGATGAGTTCGTGTATTTGGGCTCACTGGTGACCGCCGAAAATGATACCAGCAGAGAAATTCAAAAACGCATTATGGCAGGGAATCGTGCCTACTTTGGACTCCGGAGGACGCTCCGGTCGAATAAAATTCGCCGCCGCACGAAGTTGACTGTCTACAAGACGCTGATTAGACCGGTGGTCCTTTACGGCCACGAGATCTGGACTATGCTCGTGGAGGACCAACGCGCCCTTGGTGTTTTCGAACGGAAGGTGTTGCGTACCATCTACGGTGGAGTGCAGATGGATGACGGAACGTGGAGGAGGCGAATGAAACACGAATTGCACCAGCTGCTGGGAGAACCATCCATCGTCCACATTGCAAAAATTGGGCGACTACGGTGGGCTGGGCACGTCGTAAGAATGCCGCACGACGACCCAGTGAAAATGGTTCTAGAAAGCGACCCAACAGGAACAAGAAGAAGAGGCGCGCAGCGGGCAAGGTGGATCAACCAAGTAGAAGGTGACCTGCGGACCCTTCGCAGACTACGAGGCTGGCGAACTGTGGCCATGGATCGAGTAGAGTGGAGACGACTTCTTTGGACAGCAGAGGACAACAAGGCCTTAGCCTGATTGGTAAGGTAAGGTACTATTATATTGCGTACCAGTCGCCTTCCATTGCGTACGGAACATTTCATCCAATCCATCTGTTATGTTCAGTGGTGAAATTAATTTCATAATGTACTACAAGAAAAGAAATACGTTAATTACAGTAGTTTTACGTTTTTTATTACACGGAACCGAAAAATTACCCAAAATTAAGTTATTTTCACTCATCCGTTCCGTTCAACAAACTAATTCCAGTAAACCGCTTATAGTAGTTTACATTTCACTAGCAAAAATAATACCCAAAATTAAGTTCAATTGACTCAAATTTGAGAATATCTCATATACTCACTAGTAGCAACAATCAATCCGAAACTAAAGATTTTAAATTGGCTCACTACTTGACTAGCCTATTGATCCCAACACGGAGAACAAATTCGTTAAGTTAAGATAACAATCCTAATGGTTACTTTCACATGGAAAAATAGTTTTGTTTGAAAGAAACCTATAGTTATTCCAACATTAATTTTAACGGCAACTCAATAATATCTACCTAATAGATTCAACGGTTCATCTTATACTCAATTCAACAACAGCTTTGATCAATTATAACAACCGTCAAATGTAATTTATTTATATATTTTTGGTTTCAAGTGATCATCATAAATCCACACGCTTTTAGCTTGTGAAGCGTAGAGCAGGCGATAAGATAGCTGGCTCTCACGCAGATGAACACGCTTCAAATCTAAGTTGAATATTCTTGTACACTTTTTTATGATTTTGCAGTTGTGTTTTTGAGATCGATTAAGAAGAAAAACAAACTTCCTTAATATGTCGATAATGAAGAGCAGTTCGTTCAATAAACATTGTAAAATTTTGCTTTTCTAACAACAGTTTTCTTGAATCAACTAAAACATAGATGTATTTTGAAGTTTAACGTTTGTTCAGCTACTTAAAAATATAGTTGAGCCAACCGAGGAGCCAACTATGGACTATGTTGCCGATGTTGCTCTATATAGATAGTCAAATCAACTATAGTTTCGGGCTATCTCTAAATCAATTGAACAATATAGTTATTTTGACCGGAAAAATAATTACGTCTGCTATAATTTGTTCTCCGTGAAGAAACGATTAACGGGGTACGTCGAAATTCTCGTACTACGCAATGTTTGTTTTGATTCGCTATGAAAGATTGGCAGATAAAATGAGGGGTTAGTGAATTTTCCTATGTTTCGAGGGGTGAATCGATTAGCTTGCGACCGAAGATAGTACCAGAGCTGAGCCAAAAAGTTAATCTCGTTTCTTCGGGACCTTCTGGTCTTAGAGTTACCTCTATGGTATTACAAACATAGTGTAGTACTAGAATTTTGACTAGAATGGGGTACGTTTATCGATTTGCTTGGGACCAATAGGCTAGTCAAGTAGTGAGCCAATTTAAAATCGTTAGTTTCGTATTGATTCGTATTGAGGCCGAAATAAGAATGATTTTATTTTAAAACTAAGTTACATTGAATGTCTTATGTGTTTATCGTTGTGGTTTGGCTGGATCCGTTCGGTAACTGCTCCCTCCTGAAGAACGGACCGTCCCGGTTCGTTTTGACTATGTGATATTTCGTTTCCTTCGTTCATGCAATTTTTTCACTAGTTGCTTTTCCCTCGTTCTGTAAACGCGTCAGCTATGTTGAATAAAAACAAAACAGATGGAAGTCAGTGATGTCGGTTCTATGAAATTTTCCGAAGTTCTCTAGAATTGATTGAATCCTGCAGAAATACGGATCCGTAGGAAAAATTCTCAGAAGCTAAGACTTTTATGTAGGGATTTGTTTTGTTTGCTTAGTATGCTTTTTCTTTTGCTGGAAACAAGTTTTTGAACTAGGTAATAAATTACTTATTAGTGCCCTTTCTACCACCGTTCATGCTTCCGAATGTTGATTTTCAACAAGAAACTATTGAAAAACTAGTAAATGTCCAGCCTTGTCCAAAGGCGTCGAATTAACAAATCCACCAATTACCTACATGCATATGCTGCTTCCCCAGCACAGTCGTCAGAGAGTAGTAAGTAGATGAAACAAGTCGAAGTAGCATTCGCCTCCAATCCTCGGGCGCGTGCGAATAGGGAGGATGAAATTGCGTAATATTTTGCACACACATATGGCGATGTATTCAGACCCAAACGCAAATTCTTCGAGATAACCACCATCCGTCGTCTGGCTCGCCGTGGCGGTGTCTGACGTATCTCCGGTCTGATTTACGAGATGTGTTGAAGATGTTCCAGAAAAATGAGATCCGTGATGCTGCCACCTACACTAAACACGCCAAGCCTAAGCGGCCATGGATGTCATCTACGTTTTGAAGTGACAGAGACGCACTCTGTTTGGTTTCGGAGGTTAAATCATCACCAACTTTGGCAACAAAACGGCTCTTTTCAGGGCCACCAAGCTTATTACAGTAAAAAGTAGAAATAGAATTCATTTGCCTGTTTGTCCATATTCAGAACCAACGACCACACAAAATGCTCATGTAATCAAACTGGAAGCAGGGGTACAAATTATTTTGATCAACCTTGATCAACTTTGAATCGCCACGGCCGGATATTTTCGATGGAAGAAGCAACAATCTAGCATCTAATTCGACGAAGACGGCAGGAAACATTTGTGAAGCCGAGTTATTTACGAAAGAGAGTGTCGATGAAGAGAATCGATCAATGTAAATAGGACCTATTGAAAAGTGACGCGAGATTTGTTTTCCGTTCTGAGCTCCAATGCTACCGACGCCAGGGAGGCAGCTCCCACACCTGAACCATACCAATCGACCCATAAACTCAACCGGGGACCAACGGCTTTACTTCCCGAAGGAAGGCGTGATCAGAGATGTTATGCCTTAGAACATGCCGGTGGCGCCGACTGAGATTGGACCCAGGCCTGCTGGGGTGATAGGTTATCCCGCTAACCACCACTGAAAAAAGTTTTCACTTAGTTTCTATTAGGAACGTATTTTTCCAAAAACAAAAACAATGATTTTTACCTGAATATCACATAGCATTAGAAATTCTATATGAGAAATCACATAGATTTCATTGGACACATAACGTTCATGCTACTTGATAGCAAACTACTCATAATGGGAGGAGTCTTCATAGCTTTTATACCACTTGGTTGCACATCATTTTGCTTTAACCTGAAAAGATATAAAAGAGCGCTGCTGTATGGCATTAGCTCATTTTCGCTTCGTTCGGCGTGGTGAACAGCAATAACAGCAGTAGGAAGGTGATGGCTAGTCCACTCCTTCACACCTAACATGCAACAATTGACTGGTCGTGGCAAAGGAGGAAAAGGTCTGGTAAAGGAGGCGCCAAGCGTCATCGCAAAGTTCTTCGAGATAACCGCCATCGGTCGTCTGGCTCGCCGTGGTGGTGTCAAACGTATCTTCGGTCTGATCTACGAGGTGTGCTAAAGGTGTTCCTGGAAAATAAGGTCCGTGATGCTGTCACTTACACTAAACACGCCAAGCGTAAGTGGCCATGGATGTCCTCTTCAATAAAACGGCCCTTTTCAGGGCCATCAAGCTTACATCAGTAAAGAGTTGGAATATAATTTATCTGTGCTTGTTTGTCCATATTCAGAACCACAAGCCCCCAACGACCACACAAAATGCTCTCAAGAGTTGTAATCTTGTAGCCAAACTTGGAAGCAGGGGTGCAAGTGATTTTCATTGGTTCTCTTAATCAACTTTCTCTTTGAAAAAGATTACTACAAATTTGGTACGCCTACAATTCAAAAATGGAAAGAGTTGCGATAATAGAAAATTGATCAATTAAAAGAACTAAATGCTCTTCACATTTATTCCGTCCACTAGCGGTCCTACGTCAAGCACAGACCCTTCTACTTTTTGTAAGTGAAATATGTCTGAATGATGTTTCTATAATATCTAATTTTCTTGTCATGAGCGCAACAGAGTCCGCAACATTGAACATTTTTAAATCTTTCAAAATGGTTCTAAGTTTGTCTATGGTTAATTCTAAATAGCTTGTATCTATAACATGAAAAATTTTATGTGATCCTATCCTTATACGTCCCGTGCCAATTTGTAATGTTACTAGTCCGGGGTTGTTTGATAGGTCGTGGAGTTGGATTTGTGTTGTTGCTGGTAAAGCTTCAGTCATAGTCGTTATAGTCAGTATAGTCAATATAATGGTTCTCGTTATCTCCATCTCGAATTCGTGAGAAGCCGTCACAAATGTGCTTCCACGGATAAGTCCCTTGTTCTTGGATACGCTGTGCCGCCGGTCGTGAATTCCTTGTAGATTATCCTGGTTCCTCGTCAGATCGTAATATGAATTGCTGATTTCAATTATCACTGGTACTAATACGATTAACTTTCACAAAGCTCTTCGCTAGCTTTCCAATATGAATCACTGAGTTCAGGTCCTCACTACTGATATCACAAGTCAACAGAAAGTTTCACAAATAGAAACACTTTTGGCAAACACTAAGCGCATCCTACCGACTGCGCCAAATAACTTTCGTGCCTTCGGACGGACCTTTTAAAAAAAGAAGTTGCTTGGCTGAAGGCCGAAATCAGAATGATTTTATTTTAATACTAAGTTACTTGGAATGTCTTATTCTCTAAAAATGCACAACTGGACTGTACCTATGTGCGGATGTGGGGTGTTGGTTGTTTTCCTACGTCAGCGGAACGTGACTTAACTTTTTTGGGTAACGGATTTCTTTTTAAAAATGATTAAACGTCTAGCCCACTTCAACACTCACTTAAGTCTAACTTTATTTCTATCGATTAATACTACAGGTGAACTTTATGTCTACTCAGCACCTCATGCCATCGGTGCAGAGTCCATGCACTGTCGTCCACGTTGGTCAATTTTGCTGATGCGCCTCGATGCTGCCGGTGCGATGTCGTTCATTAACCAGCGGCCGAGTCCCACGAATTCTGCTGACGTTCGTTGACACCTGGTGAGGACTTTGTACTTGTTGTTCTACCAGCCGGATGGCAATGTTGCTAAGTCGGGTGACGATGTTGCTAACTCGTGTAGTGGTGATGGGTCGTTGTCTGCGTCGTCGTTGTTGCTAGTTGCTGAGCCCTGGGCGCGGGCAAGGAAATGCTGACGTTGCTGGTCTCGGTGGTTGCCGCTGCACAGTGTGGTGCGGCTAAGTGTTTATCGTTGTGGTGGCTGGATCTGTTCGGTAACTTATGTATATATATATATGGACTGGACTTAGCCAAAAAAACAAACTTGGCAGTGTACTTCGAGTGGATTCACCGGACAACATGGATACATACATATTTTCGGAACGGGAACGACATGCAGATGCCGGAAATCGATGATTCATGCCATTTTGGAATCCAAGATGGCGGCTTCCGGTTTTGTGAAAAACTGTCAAATAGCCAACGATATGGATATTTTCGGAACGGAAACGACGTGTAGAGGCCAGAAATCGACGATTCACGCAATTTCGGAATCCAGAATGGTGGCTTCCGGTTTGTGAATGTTTCAAAAAAAATGTTATGCAACAAATTTTAATTAATTTTTTTTTCGAAAATCTGTAATTAATCTTCTTACATTTACAAGAACTTCATAAATTCAATGTTGAACAACATGTGATACCAGTGACTTGGTTGTGGAATGCATGTAGCACTAGAGGTTATACAGGTACAAGTGGTAATGGCCTGCCGAGATTTGCTCAGCCGAGCTCGGTAGAAAAAACTAAGTGTGTGGATAGTACTTAACATAACAGGAACTGAGGTTGAAGTTGTCGCTGAACGAATAGTCAAAGTCATGAAACACAGCGAATGAAGAATCCTTGTCACTGAAATCGATGTTTAGCCAATAAGACATCATGGACACTGCCAATATCAGTGCGCGGTATGTACTGAAGTAGACCCTTTAAATTAAACTTCAATTTAAATTCCACTATTTGACATGGTCAAAAAAAATGTGGTATACATGTATGTTCTGCAAAACCATTTCATCCATTACTAATCGAAAGAGTCGGCTCAACATAATCAAGGCACCCGATAGTTTGACGGCAGTGGCATTTCAACAGCGATTTACGGGGTAACCTATTTCATCAAGCGGAATATTATTTGGCAGAATATCCCATTTCGCGTAATGTCCTACCTTGCAGAAATTTTATCCTTATTCCGCAAAATAGAATTCTGCAAATCGGAATTGTGCCAAAGAGAACTTCGCGAGACTTATTTTTTTTCATCCTATTTTGCCTGGAACTCATTAGTAGCAAAATATATTACCACAACAATATGCGTATTCAAAAACCCCCATAAGTATGAAAAGTTCTTGTTTCCTAGGGGTAGCCAGCTGGCTCTGCTCCTAAACTCAACAACTTCAAAGCGTTCGGCAAAGTAGCGTTCGACCTAATGTCGTTTGGCCAAATACTTCAAAGTAACTCTAGTTGGAACCTTGGCTACGCCCTTATCTTTTTTACATAACTAAGACTTATCGATACTTAATGTATTGGCCATAGCCCCGGAGTCTAGCAGAACGCGACAGTGGTGTGCTTCACCGGCTTGGTCGAACACCTTCACAACGGCAGTTGCCAACAAAATTTGCTTCAATTCTTGATGGAACTGTACGGAACACTCAGCTGCAGTTAGTGGTGGATTGCGGTCGCCTTCTTTAGCATCAGCAGCTGCATTTGACGTAGCAGTTTCAACAAACTTCCTCTCCTTCTGATGAAGCAAATCGTGATGCCTTCTCGAACATACTGAACAGAACTGGTTGCGTTTGCACGTAGCTGTACGATGACCCCTTTTTAGACAGCCGTAGCACAATCCTAGTTGCTGCATCTTTCTGTAGCGTGCATCTATAGCTAGCTTCTTGAACACCTCACATTCAGCAACTTGATGCTTGGCTTCACACACCGGACAGCTGTCATCTGCTTTCTGTACTGTTACAGTGTGTGTCTTGCTCATCGTAGTAGACGATGGACTCTTCAGAGTGGAATATATCGGTTTTGTCTTGCATGGATTTGTCTTTTGCTCCAAACGTTCCAAGGCACGGCAATGGTTCCGTAGAAAGGCCATTGTGTCCTTATACACCGGAAGTTTACCATGTTCAATTGACAACTCCCAAACTTTTCTTGTAGCCGGGTCTAACTTTGACGTCAACAATGGGATGATTATTGCTTCCGCCATCTTATCCATTTTCAGGTCGTGAAATTCGAGCGACTCAACTATTTTCGTGCAATCGTCGATTAACATCTTCAAATCCTGAGATGATTCTTTCACCATCGGCTTCAAGTTCAGCAACTTCATAGCGTGTCCATGGATCACCATCGGAAGATTTTCGAAATGATCGGTTAAAATCTTCCATGCGCCTTAATAATTATTGTCGTTGAGAGTCTGCTCGTCTATCACACCCTTCGCATCACCGACTAAGGCTTTATCCAAAAAATGGAGCTTCGTGGCTGGGGAGTCGTGAACACACTTGTCGACGATATCACGAAATCTGGCCCTAAACTTGAACCAATGTTCATAGCGCCCATCGAACGTCGGAAGGGGCGTCTGCTGCAACACGAGCGACGGAGAGGCCCTAGCACCTGTGGGAACACCACTCACACCCGGTTGCCCTTTGATTGCGAGAAGTTGCTTTTCTCTCTCTTCTTGTTCACGTACAGCATCAGCTGCTTTCTGATCATCATCGTACATCTGCAGCAATTGACACAACGCGATTCTTACGAACTCGTACAGTTCTTCGAAATCAATGAACCGCGGTTCGTATTCATTCTTTTTTGACGGATCCATTAGATAGATACGGTTTTGAAAACTATTGTATTCGTCATATGCTGCATCCACATTCTTCAAATACAACCTTAGTGCATGTACACTGAATTTTTGATGAACCCTATTAGAGACATCGATCGCCTTTTTAATTCTTTCCACTTTTGCTCTGGTGGTCTCACAACACAAGCTAAGTGCTTCCACTGATTCGGCCATCTTGATTTTTATCTGCCGATTTCCTTGATCTTCTTTTTGTTCACGAACGCTTGGAATCGGCGTTTTGCCACGAAGCGTTAAATATGGCGGCGATCCGAACGGAGAAAAAAGCACTTTTTTTTACCTTTAATACATAACAAACACTTGCTATTCCTTCCGCAATTTCTTTTGCAGTTCCAAAGACAAAGCTTTCCGGAATCAATATCCGTTGCCAAAAAAGCCAACGAATTCACTCTATATTTGACCGTGGTCAATCACTTTCTGGCTGACTTTTCAGACCAGATCACTTTTTACTAGCGTCCCGAACCACATCGAACGACCGAAACGCGTCAACTTTCTTCGATCCGCGCACGAAAAGAAGAATCGGTACTACTTTTCACGCTACTTTATCCGGCTTGATGGACCAAACATGTCCTCAGATAGTTAGCGGAGAAAAGAACAATGGACTGTAATTTGATTTTTATTTGCCGTTTTAAAGAAACGCGTGTTATCCGCACGAATGCGTAATTAATTCTGAAAATTTGTTTTGTGTTGTTGGCTAACCTTACTTCCTTGAATTAATTCTCTTATGGACTTGTCATTACAGTTGAGTCAAAGTAAACGTTCAATTCAAAGTGGTTCAAAGATACACTGATACAAAATTGGAGTTTGTTCTTCATGTTTTTTATAACACTTAATACAAGCAAAAGATGAAATTAAAGCATACCCTGTCAGTAGAGTTATGCATAATTTGAAATTTTCGCTCCACAACACTTAAACGAATCCAAATCTGATCCTGACTAACCTCTCAAAATTTGAACCCATTTGGTGAGAAACTGAGATGGCACAAACCATTTGAAGTTTGTATGTGAATTACTATGGTAAAACCAAGATTTTTGTTCATGTCTATCTAATAATTCACCATATCGGTTTGCTTCAAAAACTTTGAACTAGGAAATTTTCCCAGCTACAACTTTGCTCAAGACCATTTTTTGATTAAATGCAAGGATCGAAAGTTATCAATTGTTCAATGCGCTGATGTCTTATGATCATGCTCAATCAACTGATCAGCAGGCAGCATTGGTGTTTCTGGGGCGTTAAATAGGACACAAAAATCATGGCTACTATGTCACACTGCAAAATACAGTGTTGCCTACAGAGCAACTGCTTGATCATGTCATAAGTTTACCAATCTCTTAAATAATTAATAACTTTTTTCTGTCTCGTTTTACATAGAAACGATTATCAGCAAAGTTGTAGCTGAGAAAATTTTCTGTAAGAATTGCTATCGAACTGTTTCGCAGCTCAATATAGAAAAAGACTAGAAGGCAATGAACAAAAAGTTGAGATTTCCCATAGTAATTTACATGTAAACTTCAAATGGTTTGTGCGAAGTCTGTTTCTAACCAAATGAGTTGTAACTTTTGGAGGCTAATCAGGACCCGATTTGAAACCATTTAAGCACTGTGGAGCGAAAAAGTCAAATTTTGCATCAGTCTACCCGTCAGTCAATGCTAACCAGCATATTATTGCGGTAATGCTCTTCGACAGAGGAACCATGCCATTAGTGCGAAGCATTTTTAGTCCACTGATACCAGCGCTCATTTCTGGAAAAACTTATAATTTATTCATTGCTTGCAAAAAGAATAGATGAATCAGGGCACATGTATCAGAATAAATCAAAATACACTGCAGTCTTTTTTAACACGGTTTTTTTTACGCGGTTTTTTTTTACACGGTTTTTTTTACGCGGTTTTTTTACACGGTTTTTTTTACACGGTTTTTTTACACGGTTTTTTTACACGGTTTTCTACGATTTACACGGTACGTTTTTAACGATTTCTCGACAACGATACAACCTATCGACTTGCTTCCAATCACATTATCCGTTTTAAGCTATAGGTAATCGAATGGCATACTTAAAAAAAAAATCACAATTTTTGGTGTAAATACAGAAATTTTTAAAATATGTCTATATGGACCATATCATGCTTTAATTACAAATGGCATCAAAATCCGATTTTTTTAAAACATTTAAGCATGCGAAAAATCAAAATCTCGTAGGTTTTTTTTTACACGGTTTTTTTTTACACGGTACGTATCCCCCGTGTAAAAAAGACCTGAGTGTATAAAACTCTATAGTGTGAAAAAAATCAACAAATTGAAAAATTTACTCGGGGTCGTATGTTTGCGAAAAGAATTATTTCACGAAGTTCTCTTTGGCGCAATTCCGATTTGCAGAATTCATTTTGCGGAATAAGGATAAAATTTCTGCAAGATAGGACATTACGCGAAATGGGATATTCTGCCAAATAATATTCCGCTTGATGAAATAGGTTACCCCGTAAATCGCTGTTGAAATGCCACTGCCGTCAAACTATCGGGTGCCTTGATTATGTTGAGCCGACTCTTTCGATTAGTAATGGATGAAATGGTTTTGCAGAACATACATGTATACCACATTTTTTTTTACCATGTCAAACAGTGGAATTTAAATTGAAGTTTAATTTAAAGGGTCTACTTCAGTACATACCGCGCACTGGTATTGGCAGTGTCCATG
>NW_027041534.1:0-66061 GCF_037179485.1 Ochlerotatus camptorhynchus
GATTAGAGCCATATTAACGGAGATAAATCGATTTAAAGATTTTCATACTCGCCAGCCTGAAAATTATGGGTTGGGACATGTTTTTGTACGACAAAAATTTTGACACCTAAAATCCCTCCAAATCTCGATTAGAGCCATATTAACGGAGATAAATCGATTTAAAGATTTTCATACCCACCAGCCTGAAAATTATGGGTGTCAACGAGGACATGTTTTTGTACGAAAAAAAATTTTGACACCTAAAATCCCTCCAAATCTCGATTAGAGCCATATTAACGGAGATAAATCGATTTAAAGATTTTCATACTCGCCAGCCTGAAAATTATGGGTTGGGACATGCTTTTGTACGACAAAAATTTTTGACACCTAAAATCCCTCCAAATCTCGATTAGAGCCATATTAACGGAGATAAATCGATTTAAAGATTTTCATACTCGCCAGCCTGAAAATTATGGGTTGGGACATGTTTTTGTACGACAAAAATTTTGACACCTAAAATCCCTCCAAATCTCGATTAGAGCCATATTAACGGAGATAAATCGATTTAAAGATTTTCATACCCACCAGCCTGAAAATTATGGGTTGGGACATGTTTTTGTACGACAAAAATTTTTGACACCTAAAATCCCTCCAAATCTCGATTAGAGCCATATTAACGGAGATAAATCGATTTAAAGATTTTCATACCCACCAGCCTGAAAATTATGGGTTGGAAAATGTTTTTGTACGACAAAAATTTTTGACACCTAAAATCCCTCCAAATCTCGATTAGAGCCATATTAACGGAGATAAATCGATTTAAAGATTTTCATACCCACCAGCCTGAAAATTATGGGTTGGAACATGTTTTTGTACGACAAAAATTTTTGACACCTAAAATCCCTCCAAATCTCGATTAGAGCCATATTAACGGAGATAAATCGATTTAAAGATTTTCATACTCGCCAGCCTGAAAATTATGGGTTGGGACATGTTTTTGTACGACAAAAATCTTTGACACCTAAAATCCCTCCAAATCTCGATTAGAGCCATATTAACGGAGATAAATCGATTTAAAGATTTTCATACCCACCAGCCTGAAAATTATGGGTTGGGACATGTTTTTGTACGACAAAAATTTTTGACACCTAAAATCCCTCCAAATCTCGATTAGAGCCATATTAACGGAGATAAATCGATTTAAAGATTTTCATACCCACCAGCCTGAAAATTATGGGTTGGAACATGTTTTTGTACGACAAAAATTTTTGACACCTAAAATCCCTCCAAATCTCGATTAGAGCCATATTAACGGAGATAAATCGATTTAAAGATTTTCATACCCACCAGCCTGAAAATTATGGGTTGGGACTTGTTTTTCATTACGAAGACAAAAAAAAATTTGACACCTAAAATCCCTCCAAATCTCGATTAGAGCCATATTAACGGAGATAAATCGATTTAAAGATTTTCATACTCGCCAGCCTGAAAATTATGGGTTGGGACATGTTTTTCGACGAAAAAAATTTGACACCTAAAATCCCTCCAAATCTCGATTAGAGCCATATTAACGGAGATAAATCGATTTAAAGATTTTCATACTCGCCAGCCTGAAAATTATGGGTTGGGACATGTTTTTCGACGAAAAAAAATGTTGACACCTAAAATCCCTCCAAATCTCGATTAGAGCCATATTAACGGAGATAAATCGATTTAAAGATTTTCATACTCGCCAGCCTGAAAATTATGGGTTGGGACATGTTTTTCGACGAAAAAAATTTTGACACCTAAAATCCCTCCAAATCTCGATTAGAGCCATATTAACGGAGATAAATCGATTTAAAGATTTTCATACTCGCCAGCCTGAAAATTATGGGTTGGGACATGTTTTTGTAGGAAAAATTTTTTTGACACCTAAAATCCCTCCAAATCTGATTAGAGCCATATTAACGGAGATAAATCGATTTAAAGATTTTCATACTCGCCAGCCTGAAAATTATGGGTTGGAACATGTTTTTGTACGACAAAAAATTTTTGACACCTAAAATCCCTCCAAATCTCGATTAGAGCCATATTAACGGAGATAAATCGATTTAAAGATTTTCATACCCACCAGCCTGAAAATTATGGGTTGGAGAAATGTTTTTGTACGACAAAAAATTTTTGACACCTAAAATCCCTCCAAATCTCGATTAGAGCCATATTAACGGAGATAAATCGATTTAAAGATTTTCATACTCGCCAGCCTGAAAATTATGGGTTGGGACATGTTTTTGTACGACAAAAATCTTTGACACCTAAAATCCCTCCAAATCTCGATTAGAGCCATATTAACGGAGATAAATCGATTTAAAGATTTTCATACCCACCAGCCTGAAAATTATGGGTTGGAACATGTTTTTGTACGACAAAAATTTTTGACACCTAAAATCCCTCCAAATCTCGATTAGAGCCATATTAACGGAGATAAATCGATTTAAAGATTTTCATACCCACCAGCCTGAAAATTATGGGTTGGAACATGTTTTTGTACGACAAAAATTTTGGACACCTAAAATCCCTCCAAATCTCGATTAGAGCCATATTAACGGAGATAAATCGATTTAAAGATTTTCATACCCACCAGCCTGAAAATTATGGGTTGGGACATGTTTTTGTACGACAAAAATTTTTGACACCTAAAATCCCTCCAAATCTCGATTAGAGCCATATTAACGGAGATAAATCGATTTAAAGATTTTCATACCCACCAGCCTGAAAATTATGGGTTGGAACATGTTTTTGTACGACAAAAATTTTTGACACCTAAAATCCCTCCAAATCTCGATTAGAGCCATATTAACGGAGATAAATCGATTTAAAGATTTTCATACCCACCAGCCTGAAAATTATGGGTTGGAACATGTTTTTGTACGACAAAAATTTTTGACACCTAAAATCCCTCCAAATCTCGATTAGAGCCATATTAACGGAGATAAATCGATTTAAAGATTTTCATACCCACCAGCCTGAAAATTATGGGTTGGGAACATGTTTTTGTACGACAAAAAATTTTTGACACCTAAAATCCCTCCAAATCTCGATTAGAGCCATATTAACGGAGATAAATCGATTTAAAGATTTTCAATACCCACCAGCCTGAAAATTATGGGTTGGGACATGTTTTTCGACGAAAAAAATTTTGACACCTAAAATCCCTCCAAATCTCGATTAGAGCCATATTAACGGAGATAAATCGATTTAAAGATTTTCATACTCGCCAGCCTGAAAATTATGGGTTGGGACATGTTTTTCGACGAAAAAAAATGTTGACACCTAAAATCCCTCCAAATCTCGATTAGAGCCATATTAACGGAGATAAATCGATTTAAAGATTTTCATACTCGCCAGCCTGAAAATTATGGGTTGGGACATGTTTTTCGACGAAAAAAAATTTTGACACCTAAAATCCCTCCAAATCTCGATTAGAGCCATATTAACGGAGATAAATCGATTTAAAGATTTTCATACTCGCCAGCCTGAAAATTATGGGTTGGGACATGTTTTTCGACGAAAAAAATTTTGACACCTAAAATCCCTCCAAATCTCGATTAGAGCCATATTAACGGAGATAAATCGATTTAAAGATTTTCATACCACCAGCCTGAAAATTATGGGTTGGGACATGTTTTTGTAAGAAAAAAAATTTTGACACCTAAAATCCCTCCAAATCTCGATTAGAGCCATATTAACGGAGATAAATCGATTTAAAGATTTTCATACCCACCAGCCTGAAAATTATGGGTTGGGACATGTTTTTGTACGAAAAAAAATTTTGACACCTAAAATCCCTCCAAATCTCGATTAGAGCCATATTAACGGAGATAAATCGATTTAAAGATTTTCATACTCGCCAGCCTGAAAATTATGGGTTGGGACATGCTTTTGTACGACAAAAATTTTTGACACCTAAAATCCCTCCAAATCTCGATTAGAGCCATACTAACGGAGATAAATCGATTTAAAGATTTTCATACTCGCCAGCCTGAAAATTATGGGTTGGGACATGTTTTTGTACGACAAAAATTTTTGACACCTAAAATCCCTCCAAATCTCGATTAGAGCCATATTAACGGAGATAAATCGATTTAAAGATTTTCATACCCACCAGCCTGAAAATTATGGGTTGGGACATGTTTTTGTACGACAAAAATTTTGACACCTAAAATCCCTCCAAATCTCGATTAGAGCCATATTAACGGAGATAAATCGATTTAAAGATTTTCATACCCACCAGCCTGAAAATTATGGGTTGGGACATGTTTTTGTACGACAAAAATTTTTGACACCTAAAATCCCTCCAAATCTCGATTAGAGCCATATTAACGGAGATAAATCGATTTAAAGATTTTCATACCCACCAGCCTGAAAATTATGGGTTGGAACATGTTTTTGTACGACAAAAATTTTTGACACCTAAAATCCCTCCAAATCTCGATTAGAGCCATATTAACGGAGATAAATCGATTTAAAGATTTTCATACTCGCCAGCCTGAAAATTATGGGTTGGGACATGTTTTTGTACGACAAAAATCTTTGACACCTAAAATCCCTCCAAATCTCGATTAGAGCCATATTAACGGAGATAAATCGATTTAAAGATTTTCATACCCACCAGCCTGAAAATTATGGGTTGGGACATGTTTTTGTACGACAAAAATTTTTGACACCTAAAATCCCTCCAAATCTCGATTAGAGCCATATTAACGGAGATAAATCGATTTAAAGATTTTCATACCCACCAGCCTGAAAATTATGGGTTGGAACATGTTTTTGTACGACAAAAATTTTTGACACCTAAAATCCCTCCAAATCTCGATTAGAGCCATATTAACGGAGATAAATCGATTTAAAGATTTTCATACCCACCAGCCTGAAAATTATGGGTTGGGACATGTTTTTCGACGAAAAAAAATTTTGACACCTAAAATCCCTCCAAATCTCGATTAGAGCCATATTAACGGAGATAAATCGATTTAAAGATTTTCATACTCGCCAGCCTGAAAATTATGGGTTGGGACATGTTTTTCGACGAAAAAAAATTTGACACCTAAAATCCCTCCAAATCTCGATTAGAGCCATATTAACGGAGATAAATCGATTTAAAGATTTTCATACTCGCCAGCCTGAAAATTATGGGTTGGGACATGTTTTTCGACGAAAAAAAATGTTGACACCTAAAATCCCTCCAAATCTCGATTAGAGCCATATTAACGGAGATAAATCGATTTAAAGATTTTCATACTCGCCAGCCTGAAAATTATGGGTTGGGACATGTTTTTCGACGAAAAAAATTTTGACACCTAAAATCCCTCCAAATCTCGATTAGAGCCATATTAACGGAGATAAATCGATTTAAAGATTTTCATACTCGCCAGCCTGAAAATTATGGGTTGGGACATGTTTTTGTAGGAAAATTTTTTTTGACACCTAAAATCCCTCCAAATCTGAATTAGAGCCATATTAACGGAGATAAATCGATTTAAAGATTTTCATACCCACCAGCCTGAAAATTATGGGTTGGAACATGTTTTTGTACGACAAAAATTTTTGACACCTAAAATCCCTCCAAATCTCGATTAGAGCCATATTAACGGAGATAAATCGATTTAAAGATTTTCATACCCACCAGCCTGAAAATTATGGGTTGGAAAATGTTTTTGTACGACAAAAATTTTTGACACCTAAAATCCCTCCAAATCTCGATTAGAGCCATATTAACGGAGATAAATCGATTTAAAGATTTTCATACCCACCAGCCTGAAAATTATGGGTTGGAACATGTTTTTGTACGACAAAAATTTTTGACACCTAAAATCCCTCCAAATCTCGATTAGAGCCATATTAACGGAGATAAATCGATTTAAAGATTTTCATACTCGCCAGCCTGAAAATTATGGGTTGGGACATGTTTTTGTACGACAAAAATCTTTGACACCTAAAATCCCTCCAAATCTCGATTAGAGCCATATTAACGGAGATAAATCGATTTAAAGATTTTCATACCCACCAGCCTGAAAATTATGGGTTGGGACATGTTTTTGTACGACAAAAATTTTTGACACCTAAAATCCCTCCAAATCTCGATTAGAGCCATATTAACGGAGATAAATCGATTTAAAGATTTTCATACCCACCAGCCTGAAAATTATGGGTTGGAACATGTTTTTGTACGACAAAAATTTTTGACACCTAAAATCCCTCCAAATCTCGATTAGAGCCATATTAACGGAGATAAATCGATTTAAAGATTTTCATACCCACCAGCCTGAAAATTATGGGTTGGGACATGTTTTTCGACGAAAAAAAATTTTGACACCTAAAATCCCTCCAAATCTCGATTAGAGCCATATTAACGGAGATAAATCGATTTAAAGATTTTCATACTCGCCAGCCTGAAAATTATGGGTTGGGACATGTTTTTCGACGAAAAAAAATTTGACACCTAAAATCCCTCCAAATCTCGATTAGAGCCATATTAACGGAGATAAATCGATTTAAAGATTTTCATACTCGCCAGCCTGAAAATTATGGGTTGGGACATGTTTTTCGACGAAAAAAAATGTTGACACCTAAAATCCCTCCAAATCTCGATTAGAGCCATATTAACGGAGATAAATCGATTTAAAGATTTTCATACTCGCCAGCCTGAAAATTATGGGTTGGGACATGTTTTTCGACGAAAAAAATTTTGACACCTAAAATCCCTCCAAATCTCGATTAGAGCCATATTAACGGAGATAAATCGATTTAAAGATTTTCATACTCGCCAGCCTGAAAATTATGGGTTGGGACATGTTTTTGTAGGAAAATTTTTTTTGACACCTAAAATCCCTCCAAATCTGAATTAGAGCCATATTAACGGAGATAAATCGATTTAAAGATTTTCATACCCACCAGCCTGAAAATTATGGGTTGGAACATGTTTTTGTACGACAAAAATTTTTGACACCTAAAATCCCTCCAAATCTCGATTAGAGCCATATTAACGGAGATAAATCGATTTAAAGATTTTCATACCCACCAGCCTGAAAATTATGGGTTGGAAAATGTTTTTGTACGACAAAAATTTTTGACACCTAAAATCCCTCCAAATCTCGATTAGAGCCATATTAACGGAGATAAATCGATTTAAAGATTTTCATACTCGCCAGCCTGAAAATTATGGGTTGGGACATGTTTTTGTACGACAAAAATCTTTGACACCTAAAATCCCTCCAAATCTCGATTAGAGCCATATTAACGGAGATAAATCGATTTAAAGATTTTCATACCCACCAGCCTGAAAATTATGGGTTGGAACATGTTTTTGTACGACAAAAATTTTTGACACCTAAAATCCCTCCAAATCTCGATTAGAGCCATATTAACGGAGATAAATCGATTTAAAGATTTTCATACCCACCAGCCTGAAAATTATGGGTTGGAACATGTTTTTGTACGACAAAAATTTTGGACACCTAAAATCCCTCCAAATCTCGATTAGAGCCATATTAACGGAGATAAATCGATTTAAAGATTTTCATACCCACCAGCCTGAAAATTATGGGTTGGGACATGTTTTTGTACGACAAAAATTTTTGACACCTAAAATCCCTCCAAATCTCGATTAGAGCCATATTAACGGAGATAAATCGATTTAAAGATTTTCATACCCACCAGCCTGAAAATTATGGGTTGGAAAATGTTTTTGTACGACAAAAATTTTTGACACCTAAAATCCCTCCAAATCTCGATTAGAGCCATATTAACGGAGATAAATCGATTTAAAGATTTTCATACCCACCAGCCTGAAAATTATGGGTTGGAACATGTTTTTGTACGACAAAAATTTTTGACACCTAAAATCCCTCCAAATCTCGATTAGAGCCATATTAACGGAGATAAATCGATTTAAAGATTTTCATACCCACCAGCCTGAAAATTATGGGTTGGGACATGTTTTTCGACGAAAAAAAATTTTGACACCTAAAATCCCTCCAAATCTCGATTAGAGCCATATTAACGGAGATAAATCGATTTAAAGATTTTCATACTCGCCAGCCTGAAAATTATGGGTTGGGACATGTTTTTCGACGAAAAAAAATTTGACACCTAAAATCCCTCCAAATCTCGATTAGAGCCATATTAACGGAGATAAATCGATTTAAAGATTTTCATACTCGCCAGCCTGAAAATTATGGGTTGGGACATGTTTTTCGACGAAAAAAAATGTTGACACCTAAAATCCCTCCAAATCTCGATTAGAGCCATATTAACGGAGATAAATCGATTTAAAGATTTTCATACTCGCCAGCCTGAAAATTATGGGTTGGGACATGTTTTTCGACGAAAAAAATTTTGACACCTAAAATCCCTCCAAATCTCGATTAGAGCCATATTAACGGAGATAAATCGATTTAAAGATTTTCATACTCGCCAGCCTGAAAATTATGGGTTGGGACATGTTTTTCGACGAAAAAAAATTTTGACACCTAAAATCCCTCCAAATCTCGATTAGAGCCATATTAACGGAGATAAATCGATTTAAAGATTTTCATACCCACCAGCCTGAAAATTATGGGTTGGGACATGT
The DNA here is from genome assembly GCF_037179485.1 of Ochlerotatus camptorhynchus. Classification (NCBI taxonomy): domain Eukaryota; kingdom Metazoa; phylum Arthropoda; class Insecta; order Diptera; family Culicidae; genus Ochlerotatus; species Ochlerotatus camptorhynchus. The sequence continues at coordinate 8,594 of NW_027041534.1, forward strand.
TTTTGTAAGAAAAAAAATTTTGACACCTAAAATCCCTCCAAATCTCGATTAGAGCCATATTAACGGAGATAAATCGATTTAAAGATTTTCATACCCACCAGCCTGAAAATTATGGGTTGGGACATGTTTTTGTACGAAAAAAAATTTTGACACCTAAAATCCCTCCAAATCTCGATTAGAGCCATATTAACGGAGATAAATCGATTTAAAGATTTTCATACTCGCCAGCCTGAAAATTATGGGTTGGGACATGCTTTTGTACGACAAAAATTTTTGACACCTAAAATCCCTCCAAATCTCGATTAGAGCCATACTAACGGAGATAAATCGATTTAAAGATTTTCATACTCGCCAGCCTGAAAATTATGGGTTGGGACATGTTTTTGTACGACAAAAATTTTGACACCTAAAATCCCTCCAAATCTCGATTAGAGCCATATTAACGGAGATAAATCGATTTAAAGATTTTCATACCCACCAGCCTGAAAATTATGGGTTGGGACATGTTTTTGTACGACAAAAATTTTGACACCTAAAATCCCTCCAAATCTCGATTAGAGCCATATTAACGGAGATAAATCGATTTAAAGATTTTCATACCCACCAGCCTGAAAATTATGGGTTGGGACATGTTTTTGTACGACAAAAATTTTTGACACCTAAAATCCCTCCAAATCTCGATTAGAGCCATATTAACGGAGATAAATCGATTTAAAGATTTTCATACCCACCAGCCTGAAAATTATGGGTTGGAACATGTTTTTGTACGACAAAAATTTTTGACACCTAAAATCCCTCCAAATCTCGATTAGAGCCATATTAACGGAGATAAATCGATTTAAAGATTTTCATACTCGCCAGCCTGAAAATTATGGGTTGGGACATGTTTTTGTACGACAAAAATCTTTGACACCTAAAATCCCTCCAAATCTCGATTAGAGCCATATTAACGGAGATAAATCGATTTAAAGATTTTCATACCCACCAGCCTGAAAATTATGGGTTGGGACATGTTTTTGTACGACAAAAATTTTTGACACCTAAAATCCCTCCAAATCTCGATTAGAGCCATATTAACGGAGATAAATCGATTTAAAGATTTTCATACCCACCAGCCTGAAAATTATGGGTTGGAACATGTTTTTGTACGACAAAAATTTTTGACACCTAAAATCCCTCCAAATCTCGATTAGAGCCATATTAACGGAGATAAATCGATTTAAAGATTTTCATACCCACCAGCCTGAAAATTATGGGTTGGGACATGTTTTTCGACGAAAAAAAATTTTGACACCTAAAATCCCTCCAAATCTCGATTAGAGCCATATTAACGGAGATAAATCGATTTAAAGATTTTCATACTCGCCAGCCTGAAAATTATGGGTTGGGACATGTTTTTCGACGAAAAAAAATTTGACACCTAAAATCCCTCCAAATCTCGATTAGAGCCATATTAACGGAGATAAATCGATTTAAAGATTTTCATACTCGCCAGCCTGAAAATTATGGGTTGGGACATGTTTTTCGACGAAAAAAAATGTTGACACCTAAAATCCCTCCAAATCTCGATTAGAGCCATATTAACGGAGATAAATCGATTTAAAGATTTTCATACTCGCCAGCCTGAAAATTATGGGTTGGGACATGTTTTTCGACGAAAAAAATTTTGACACCTAAAATCCCTCCAAATCTCGATTAGAGCCATATTAACGGAGATAAATCGATTTAAAGATTTTCATACTCGCCAGCCTGAAAATTATGGGTTGGGACATGTTTTTGTAGGAAAATTTTTTTTGACACCTAAAATCCCTCCAAATCTGAATTAGAGCCATATTAACGGAGATAAATCGATTTAAAGATTTTCATACCCACCAGCCTGAAAATTATGGGTTGGAACATGTTTTTGTACGACAAAAATTTTTGACACCTAAAATCCCTCCAAATCTCGATTAGAGCCATATTAACGGAGATAAATCGATTTAAAGATTTTCATACCCACCAGCCTGAAAATTATGGGTTGGAAAATGTTTTTGTACGACAAAAATTTTTGACACCTAAAATCCCTCCAAATCTCGATTAGAGCCATATTAACGGAGATAAATCGATTTAAAGATTTTCATACTCGCCAGCCTGAAAATTATGGGTTGGGACATGTTTTTGTACGACAAAAATCTTTGACACCTAAAATCCCTCCAAATCTCGATTAGAGCCATATTAACGGAGATAAATCGATTTAAAGATTTTCATACCCACCAGCCTGAAAATTATGGGTTGGAACATGTTTTTGTACGACAAAAATTTTTGACACCTAAAATCCCTCCAAATCTCGATTAGAGCCATATTAACGGAGATAAATCGATTTAAAGATTTTCATACCCACCAGCCTGAAAATTATGGGTTGGAACATGTTTTTGTACGACAAAAATTTTGGACACCTAAAATCCCTCCAAATCTCGATTAGAGCCATATTAACGGAGATAAATCGATTTAAAGATTTTCATACCCACCAGCCTGAAAATTATGGGTTGGGACATGTTTTTGTACGACAAAAATTTTTGACACCTAAAATCCCTCCAAATCTCGATTAGAGCCATATTAACGGAGATAAATCGATTTAAAGATTTTCATACCCACCAGCCTGAAAATTATGGGTTGGAAAATGTTTTTGTACGACAAAAATTTTTGACACCTAAAATCCCTCCAAATCTCGATTAGAGCCATATTAACGGAGATAAATCGATTTAAAGATTTTCATACCCACCAGCCTGAAAATTATGGGTTGGAACATGTTTTTGTACGACAAAAATTTTTGACACCTAAAATCCCTCCAAATCTCGATTAGAGCCATATTAACGGAGATAAATCGATTTAAAGATTTTCATACCCACCAGCCTGAAAATTATGGGTTGGGACATGTTTTTCGACGAAAAAAAATTTTGACACCTAAAATCCCTCCAAATCTCGATTAGAGCCATATTAACGGAGATAAATCGATTTAAAGATTTTCATACTCGCCAGCCTGAAAATTATGGGTTGGGACATGTTTTTCGACGAAAAAAAATTTGACACCTAAAATCCCTCCAAATCTCGATTAGAGCCATATTAACGGAGATAAATCGATTTAAAGATTTTCATACTCGCCAGCCTGAAAATTATGGGTTGGGACATGTTTTTCGACGAAAAAAATGTTGACACCTAAAATCCCTCCAAATCTCGATTAGAGCCATATTAACGGAGATAAATCGATTTAAAGATTTTCATACTCGCCAGCCTGAAAATTATGGGTTGGGACATGTTTTTCGACGAAAAAAAATTTTGACACCTAAAATCCCTCCAAATCTCGATTAGAGCCATATTAACGGAGATAAATCGATTTAAAGATTTTCATACCCACCAGCCTGAAAATTATGGGTTGGGACATGTTTTTGTACGACAAAAATTTTTGACACCTAAAATCCCTCCAAATCTCGATTAGAGCCATATTAACGGAGATAAATCGATTTAAAGATTTTCATACCCACCAGCCTGAAAATTATGGGTTGGAACATGTTTTTGTACGACAAAAATTTTTGACACCTAAAATCCCTCCAAATCTCGATTAGAGCCATATTAACGGAGATAAATCGATTTAAAGATTTTCGTACTCGCCAGCCTGAAAATTATGGGTTGGGACATGTTTTTCGACGAAAAAAAATTTGACACCTAAAATCCCTCCAAATCTCGATTAGAGCCATATTAACGGAGATAAATCGATTTAAAGATTTTCATACTCGCCAGCCTGAAAATTATGGGTTGGGACATGTTTTTCGACGAAAAAAAATGTTGACACCTAAAATCCCTCCAAATCTCGATTAGAGCCATATTAACGGAGATAAATCGATTTAAAGATTTTCATACTCGCCAGCCTGAAAATTATGGGTTGGGACATGTTTTTCGACGAAAAAAATTTTGACACCTAAAATCCCTCCAAATCTCGATTAGAGCCATATTAACGGAGATAAATCGATTTAAAGATTTTCATACTCGCCAGCCTGAAAATTATGGGTTGGGACATGTTTTTGTAGGAAAAATTTTTTTGACACCTAAAATCCCTCCAAATCTGAATTAGAGCCATATTAACGGAGATAAATCGATTTAAAGATTTTCATACCCACCAGCCTGAAAATTATGGGTTGGAACATGTTTTTGTACGACAAAAATTTTTGACACCTAAAATCCCTCCAAATCTCGATTAGAGCCATATTAACGGAGATAAATCGATTTAAAGATTTTCATACTCGCCAGCCTGAAAATTATGGGTTGGGACATGTTTTTGTACGACAAAAATTTTTGACACCTAAAATCCCTCCAAATCTCAATTAGAGCCATATTAACGGAGATAAATCGATTTAAAGATTTTCATACCCACCAGCCTGAAAATTATGGGTTGGGACATGTTTTTGTACGACAAAAATTTTTGACACCTAAAATCCCTCCAAATCTCGATTAGAGCCATATTAACGGAGATAAATCGATTTAAAGATTTTCATACCCACCAGCCTGAAAATTATGGGTTGGGACATGTTTTTGTACGACAAAAATTTTTGACACCTAAAATCCCTCCAAATCTCGATTAGAGCCATATTAACGGAGATAAATCGATTTAAAGATTTTCATACCCACCAGCCTGAAAATTATGGGTTGGAACATGTTTTTGTACGACAAAAATTTTTGACACCTAAAATCCCTCCAAATCTCGATTAGAGCCATATTAACGGAGATAAATCGATTTAAAGATTTTCATACTCGCCAGCCTGAAAATTATGGGTTGGGACATGTTTTTGTACGACAAAAATCTTTGACACCTAAAATCCCTCCAAATCTCGATTAGAGCCATATTAACGGAGATAAATCGATTTAAAGATTTTCATACCCACCAGCCTGAAAATTATGGGTTGGAACATGTTTTTGTACGACAAAAATTTTTGACACCTAAAATCCCTCCAAATCTCGATTAGAGCCATATTAACGGAGATAAATCGATTTAAAGATTTTCATACCCACCAGCCTGAAAATTATGGGTTGGAACATGTTTTTGTACGACAAAAATTTTGGACACCTAAAATCCCTCCAAATCTCGATTAGAGCCATATTAACGGAGATAAATCGATTTAAAGATTTTCATACCCACCAGCCTGAAAATTATGGGTTGGGACATGTTTTTGTACGACAAAAATTTTTGACACCTAAAATCCCTCCAAATCTCGATTAGAGCCATATTAACGGAGATAAATCGATTTAAAGATTTTCATACTCGCCAGCCTGAAAATTATGGGTTGGGACATGTTTTTGTACGAAAAAATTTTTTGACACCTAAAATCCCTTCAAATCTCGATTAGAGCCATATTAACGGAGATAAATCGATTTAAAGATTTTCATACTCGCCAGCCTGAAAATTATGGGTTGGGACATGTTTTTCAACGAAAAAAAATTTTGACACCTAAAATCCCTCCAAATCTCGATTAGAGCCATATTAACGGAGATAAATCGATTTAAAGATTTTCATACTCGCCAGCCTGAAAATTATGGGTTGGGACATGTTTTTCGACGAAAAAAAATGTTGACACCTAAAATCCCTCCAAATCTCGATTAGAGCCATATTAACGGAGATAAATCGATTTAAAGATTTTCATACTCGCCAGCCTGAAAATTATGGGTTGGGACATGTTTTTCGACGAAAAAAAATTTTGACACCTAAAATCCCTCCAAATCTCGATTAGAGCCATATTAACGGAGATAAATCGATTTAAAGATTTTCATACTCGCCAGCCTGAAAATTATGGGTTGGGACATGTTTTTCGACGAAAAAAAATTTGACACCTAAAATCCCTCCAAATCTCGATTAGAGCCATATTAACGGAGATAAATCGATTTAAAGATTTTCATACTCGCCAGCCTGAAAATTATGGGTTGGGACATGTTTTTGTAGGAAAAATTTTTTTGACACCTAAAATCCCTCCAAATCTGAATTAGAGCCATATTAACGGAGATAAATCGATTTAAAGATTTTCATACCCACCAGCCTGAAAATTATGGGTTGGAACATGTTTTTGTACGACAAAAATTATTGACACCTAAAATCCCTCCAAATCTCGATTAGAGCCATATTAACGGAGATAAATCGATTTAAAGATTTTCATACCCACCAGCCTGAAAATTATGGGTTGGGACATGTTTTTGTACGACAAAAATTTTTGACACCTAAAATCCCTCCAAATCTCGATTAGAGCCATATTAACGGAGATAAATCGATTTAAAGATTTTCATACCCACCAGCCTGAAAATTATGGGTTGGAACATGTTTTTGTACGACAAAAATTTTTGACACCTAAAATCCCTCCAAATCTCGATTAGAGCCATATTAACGGAGATAAATCGATTTAAAGATTTTCATACTCGCCAGCCTGAAAATTATGGGTTGGGACATGTTTTTGTACGACAAAAATTTTTGACACCTAAAATCCCTCCAAATCTCAATTAGAGCCATATTAACGGAGATAAATCGATTTAAAGATTTTCATACCCACCAGCCTGAAAATTATGGGTTGGGACATGTTTTTGTACGACAAAAATTATTGACACCTAAAATCCCTCCAAATCTCGATTAGAGCCATATTAACGGAGATAAATCGATTTAAAGATTTTCATACCCACCAGCCTGAAAATTATGGGTTGGAACATGTTTTTGTACGACAAAAATTTTTGACACCTAAAATCCCTCCAAATCTCAATTAGAGCCATATTAACGGAGATAAATCGATTTAAAGATTTTCATACCCACCAGCCTGAAAATTATGGGTTGGGACATGTTTTTGTACGACAAAAATTTTTGACACCTAAAATCCCTCCAAATCTCGATTAGAGCCATATTAACGGAGATAAATCGATTTAAAGATTTTCATACCCACCAGCCTGAAAATTATGGGTTGGAACATGTTTTTGTACGACAAAAATTTTTGACACCTAAAATCCCTCCAAATCTCGATTAGAGCCATATTAACGGAGATAAATCGATTTAAAGATTTTCATACTCGCCAGCCTGAAAATTATGGGTTGGGACATGTTTTTGTACGACAAAAATCTTTGACACCTAAAATCCCTCCAAATCTCGATTAGAGCCATATTAACGGAGATAAATCGATTTAAAGATTTTCATACCCACCAGCCTGAAAATTATGGGTTGGAACATGTTTTTGTACGACAAAAATTTTTGACACCTAAAATCCCTCCAAATCTCGATTAGAGCCATATTAACGGAGATAAATCGATTTAAAGATTTTCATACCCACCAGCCTAAAAATTATGGGTTGGAACATGTTTTTGTACGACAAAAATTTTTGACACCTAAAATCCCTCCAAATCTCGATTAGAGCCATATTAACGGAGATAAATCGATTTAAAGATTTTCATACCCACCAGCCTGAAAATTATGGGTTGGGACATGTTTTTGTACGACAAAAATTTTTGACACCTAAAATCCCTCCAAATCTCGATTAGAGCCATATTAACGGAGATAAATCGATTTAAAGATTTTCATACTCGCCAGCCTGAAAATTATGGGTTGGGACATGTTTTTGTACGAAAAAATTTTTTGACACCTAAAATCCCTTCAAATCTCGATTAGAGCCATATTAACGGAGATAAATCGATTTAAAGATTTTCATACTCGCCAGCCTGAAAATTATGGGTTGGGACATGTTTTTCAACGAAAAAAAATTTTGACACCTAAAATCCCTCCAAATCTCGATTAGAGCCATATTAACGGAGATAAATCGATTTAAAGATTTTCATACTCGCCAGCCTGAAAATTATGGGTTGGGACATGTTTTTCGACGAAAAAAAATTTTGACACCTAAAATCCCTCCAAATCTCGATTAGAGCCATATTAACGGAGATAAATCGATTTAAAGATTTTCATACCCACCAGCCTGAAAATTATGGGTTGGGACATGTTTTTCGACGAAAAAAAATTTTGACACCTAAAATCCCTCCAAATCTCGATTAGAGCCATATTAACGGAGATAAATCGATTTAAAGATTTTCATACTCGCCAGCCTGAAAATTATGGGTTGGGACATGTTTTTCGACGAAAAAAAAATTTGACACCTAAAATCCCTCCAAATCTCGATTAGAGCCATATTAACGGAGATAAATCGATTTAAAGATTTTCATACTCACCAGCCTGAAAATTATGGGTTGGGACATGTTTTTGTAGGAAAATTTTTTTTGACACCTAAAATCCCTCCAAATCTGAATTAGAGCCATATTAACGGAGATAAATCGATTTAAAGATTTTCATACCCACCAGCCTGAAAATTATGGGTTGGGACATGTTTTTGTACGACAAAAATTTTTGACCCCTAAAATCCCTCCAAATCTCAATTAGAGCCATATTAACGGAGATAAATCGATTTAAAGATTTTCATACCCACCAGCCTGAAAATTATGGGTTGGGACATGTTTTTGTACGACAAAAATTTTTGACACCTAAAATCCCTCCAAGTCTCGATTAGAGCCATATTAACGGAGATAAATCGATTTAAAGATTTTCATACCCACCAGCCTGAAAATTATGGGTTGGAACATGTTTTTGTACGACAAAAATTTTTGACACCTTTAAAATCCCTCCAAATCTCAATTAGAGCCATATTAACGGAGATAGATCGATTTAAAGATTTTCATACCCACCAGCCTGAAAATTATGGGTTGGGACATGTTTTTGTACGAAAAAAATTTTTGACACCTAAAATCCCTCCAAATCTCGATTAGAGCCATATTAACGGAGATAAATCGATTTAAAGATTTTCATACTCGCCAGCCTGAAAATTATGGGTTGGGACATGTTTTTGTAGGAAAATTTTTTTTGACACCTAAAATCCCTCCAAATCTGAATTAGAGCCATATTAACGGAGATAAATCGATTTAAAGATTTTCATACCCACCAGCCTGAAAATTATGGGTTGGGACATGTTTTTGTACGACAAAAATTTTTGACCCCTAAAATCCCTCCAAATCTCAATTAGAGCCATATTAACGGAGATAAATCGATTTAAAGATTTTCATACCCACCAGCCTGAAAATTATGGGTTGGGACATGTTTTTGTACGACAAAAATTTTTGACCCCTAAAATCCCTCCAAATCTCAATTAGAGCCATATTAACGGAGATAAATCGATTTAAAGATTTTCATACCCACCAGCCTGAAAATTATGGGTTGGGACATGTTTTTGTACGACAAAAATTTTTGACACCTAAAATCCCTCCAAGTCTCGATTAGAGCCATATTAACGGAGATAAATCGATTTAAAGATTTTCATACCCACCAGCCTGAAAATTATGGGTTGGAACATGTTTTTGTACGACAAAAATTTTTGACACCTTTAAAATCCCTCCAAATCTCAATTAGAGCCATATTAACGGAGATAGATCGATTTAAAGATTTTCATACCCACCAGCCTGAAAATTATGGGTTGGGACATGTTTTTGTACGAAAAAAATTTTTGACACCTAAAATCCCTCCAAATCTCGATTAGAGCCATATTAACGGAGATAAATCGATTTAAAGATTTTCATACTCGCCAGCCTGAAAATTATGGGTTGGGACATGTTTTTGTACGACAAAAATTTTGACACCTAAAATCCCTCCAAATCTCGATTAGAGCCATATTAACGGAGATAAATCGATTTAAAGATTTTCATACTCGCCAGCCTGAAAATTATGGGTTGGAACATGTTTTTGTACGACAAAAATTTTTGACACCTAAAATCCCTCCAAATCTCGATTAGAGCCATATTAACGGAGATAAATCGATTTAAAGATTTTCATACCCACCAGCCTGAAAATTATGGGTTGGGACATGTTTTTGTACGAAAAAAATTTTTGACACCTAAAATCCCTCCAAATCTCGATTAGAGCCATATTAACGGAGATAAATCGATTTAAAGATTTTCATACCCACCAGCCTGAAAATTATGGGTTGGAACATGTTTTTGTACGACAAAAATTTTGGACACCTAAAATCCCTCCAAATCTCGATTAGAGCCATATTAACGGAGATAAATCGATTTAAAGATTTTCATACTCGCCAGCCTGAAAATTATGGGTTGGGACATGTTTTTCGACGAAAAAAAATTTTGACACCTAAAATCCCTCCAAATCTCGATTAGAGCCATATTAACGGAGATAAATCGATTTAAAGATTTTCATACCCACCAGCCTGAAAATTATGGGTTGGAACATGTTTTTGTACGACAAAAATTTTGGACACCTAAAATCCCTCCAAATCTCGATTAGAGCCATATTAACGGAGATAAATCGATTTAAAGATTTTCATATCCACCAGCCTGAAAATTATGGGTTGGGACATGTTTTTGTACGACAAAAATCTTTGACACCTAAAATCCCTCCAAATCTCGATTAGAGCCATATTAACGGAGATAAATCGATTTAAAGATTTTCATACCCACCAGCCTGAAAATTATGGGTTGGGACATGTTTTTGTACGACAAAAATTTTTGACACCTAAAATCCCTCCAAATCTCGATTAGAGCCATATTAACGGAGATAAATCGATTTAAAGATTTTCATACCCACCAGCCTGAAAATTATGGGTTGGGACATGTTTTTGTACGACAAAAATTTTTGACACCTAAAATCCCTCCAAATCTCGATTAGAGCCATATTAACGGAGATAAATCGATTTAAAGATTTTCATACCCACCAGCCTGAAAATTATGGGTTGGGACATTTTTTTGTACGACAAAAATTTTTGACACCTAAAATCCCTCCAAATCTCGATTAGAGCCATATTAACGGAGATAAATCGATTTAAAGATTTTCATACTCGCCAGCCTGAAAATTATGGGTTGGGACATGTTTTTCGACGAAAAAAAATTTTGACACCTAAAATCGCTCCAAACCTCGATTAGAGCCATATTAACGGAGATAAATCGATTTAAAGATTTTCATACTCGCCAGCCTGAAAGTTATGGGTTGGGACATGTTTTTGTACGACAAAAATTTTTGACACCTAAATCCCTCCAAATCTCGATTAGAGCCATATTAACGGAGATAAATCGATTTAAAGATTTTCATACCCACCAGCCTGAAAATTATGGGTTGGGACATGTTTTTGTACGTAAAAAAAATTTTGACACCTAAAACCCCTCCAAATCTCGATTAGAGCCATATTAACGGAGATAAATCGATTTAAAGATTTTCATACCCACCAGCCTGAAAATTATGGGTTGGGACATGTTTTTCGACGAAAAAAAATTTTGACACCTAAAATCCCTCCAAATCTCGATTAGAGCCATATTAACGGAGATAAATCGATTTAAAGATTTTCATACTCGCCAGCCTGAAAATTATGGGTTGGGACATGTTTTTCGACGAAAAAAAATTTTGACACCTAAAATCCCTCCAAATCTCGATTAGAGCCATATTAACGGAGATAAATCGATTTAAAGATTTTCATACTCGCCAGCCTGAAAATTATGGGTTGGGACATGTTTTTCGACGAAAAAAAATTTTGACACCTAAAATCCCTCCAAATCTCGATTAGAGCCATATTAACGGAGATAAAGCGATTTAAAGATTTTCATACTCGCCAGCCTGAAAATTATGGGTTGGGACATGTTTTTCGACGAAAAAAAATTTTGACACCTAATATCCCTCCAAATCTCGATTAGAGCCATATTAACGGAGATAAATCGATTTAAAGATTTTCATACTCGCCAGCCTGAAAATTATGGGTTGGGACATGTTTTTCGACGAAAAAAAAATTTGACACCTAAAATCCCTCCAAATCTCGATTAGAGCCATATTAACGGAGATAAATCGATTTAAAGATTTTCATACTCGCCAGCCTGAAAATTATGGGTTGGGACATGTTTTTCGACGAAAAAAAATTTTGACACCTAAAATCCCTCCAAATCTCGATTAGAGCCATATTAACGGAGATAAAGCGATTTAAAGATTTTCATACTCGCCAGCCTGAAAATTATGGGTTGGGACATGTTTTTCGACGAAAAAAAATTTTGACACCTAATATCCCTCCAAATCTCGATTAGAGCCATATTAACGGAGATAAATCGATTTAAAGATTTTCATACTCGCCAGCCTGAAAATTATGGGTTGGGACATGTTTTTGTACGTAAAAAAATTTTGACACCTAAAACCCCTCCAAATCTCGATTAGAGCCATATTAACGGAGATAAATCGATTTAAAGATTTTCATACCCACCAGCCTGAAAATTATGGGTTGGGACATGTTTTTCGACGAAAAAAAAATTTGACACCTAAAATCCCTCCAAATCTCGATTAGAGCCATATTAACGGAGATAAATCGATTTAAAGATTTTCATACTCGCCAGCCTGAAAATTATGGGTTGGGACATGTTTTTCGACGAAAAAAAATTTTGACACCTAAAATCCCTCCAAATCTCGATTAGAGCCATATTAACGGAGATAAAGCGATTTAAAGATTTTCATACTCGCCAGCCTGAAAATTATGGGTTGGGACATGTTTTTCGACGAAAAAAAATTTTGACACCTAAAATCCCTCCAAATCTCGATTAGAGCCATATTAACGGAGATAAATCGATTTAAAGATTTTCATACTCGCCAGCCTGAAAATTATGGGTTGGGACATGTTTTTGTACGACAAAAATTTCTGACACCTAAAATCCCTCCAAATCTCGATTAGAGCCATATTAACGGAGATAAAGCGATTTAAAGATTTTCATACTCGCCAGCCTGAAAATTATGGGTTGAGACATGTTTTTGTACGACAAAAATTTTTGACACCTAAAATCCCTCCAAATCTCAATTAGAGCCATATTAACGGAGATAAATCGATTTAAAGATTTTCATACTCGCCAGCCTGAAAATTATGGGTTGGGACATGTTTTTGTACGACAAAAATTTTTGACACCCAAAATCCCTCCAAATCTCGATTAGAGCCATATTAACGGAGATAAATCGATTTAAAGATTTTCATACTCGCCAGCCTGAAAATTATGGGTTGGGACATGTTTTTCGACGAAAAAAAATTTTGACACCTAAAATCGCTCCAAATCTCGATTAGAGCCATATTAACGGAGATAAATCGATTTAAAGATTTTCATACTCGCCAGCCTGAAAATTATGGGTTGGGACATGTTTTTGTACGTAAAAAAATTTTGACGCCTAAAATCCCTCCAAATCTCGATTAGAGCCATATTAACGGAGATAAATCGATTTAAAGATTTTCATGCTCGCCAGCCTGAAAATTATGGGTTGGGACATGTTTTTGTACGTAAAAAAATTTTGACACCTAAAATCCCTCCAAATCTCGATTAGAGCCATAATAACGGAGATAAATCGATTTAAAGATTTTCATACTCGCCAGCCTGAAAATTATGGGTTGAGACATGTTTTTGTACGACAAAAATTTTTGACACCTAAAATCCCTCCAAATCTCAATTAGAGCCATATTAACGGAGATAAATCGATTTAAAGATTTTCATACTCGCCAGCCTGAAAATTATGGGTTGGGACATGTTTTTGTACGACAAAAATTTTTGACACCCAAAATCCCTCCAAATCTCGATTAGAGCCATATTAACGGAGATAAATCGATTTAAAGATTTTCATACCCACCAGCCTGAAAATTATGGGTTGGGACATGTTTTTGTACGACAAAAATTTTTTGACACCTAAAATCCCTCCAAATCTCGATTAGAGCCATATTAACGGAGATAAATCGATTTAAAGATTTTCATACTCGCCAGCCTGAAAATTATGGGTTGAGACATGTTTTTGTACGACAAAAATTTTTGACACCTAAAATCCCTCCAAATCTCAATTAGAGCCATATTAACGGAGATAAATCGATTTAAAGATTTTCATACTCGCCAGCCTGAAAATTATGGGTTGGGACATGTTTTTGTACGACAAAAATTTTTGACACCCAAAATCCCTCCAAATCTCGATTAGAGCCATATTAACGGAGATAAATCGATTTAAAGATTTTCATACTCGCCAGCCTGAAAATTATGGGTTGGGACATGTTTTTCGACGAAAAAAAATTTTGACACCTAAAATCGCTCCAAATCTCGATTAGAGCCATATTAACGGAGATAAATCGATTTAAAGATTTTCATACTCGCCAGCCTGAAAATTATGGGTTGGGACATGTTTTTGTACGACAAAAATTTTTGACACCTAAAATCCCTCCAAATCTCAATTAGAGCCATATTAACGGAGATAAATCGATTTAAAGATCTTCATACTCGCCAGCCTGAAAATTATGGGTTGGGACATGTTTTTGTACGACAAAAATTTTTGACACCCAAAATCCCTCCAAATCTCGATTAGAGCCATAATAACGGAGATAAATCGATTTAAAGATTTTCATACTCGCCAGCCTGAAAATTATGGGTTGGGACATGTTTTTGTACGAAAAAATTTTTTGACACCTAAAATCCCTCCAAATCTCGATTAGAGCCATATTAACGGAGATAAATCGATTTAAAGATTTTCATACTCGCCAGCCTGAAAATTATGGGTTGGGACATGTTTTTCGACGAAAAAAAATTTTGACACCTAAAATCGCTCCAAATCTCGATTAGAGCCATATTAACGGAGATAAATCGATTTAAAGATTTTCATACTCGCCAGCCTGAAAATTATGGGTTGGGACATGTTTTTGTACGACAAAAATTTTTGACACCCAAAATCCCTCCAAATCTCGATTAGAGCCATATTAACGGAGATAAATCGATTTAAAGATTTTCATACTCGCCAGCCTGAAAATTATGGGTTGGGACATGTTTTTGTACGACAAAAATTTTTGACACCCAAAATCCCTCCAAATCTCGATTAGAGCCATATTAACGGAGATAAATCGATTTAAAGATTTTCATACTCGCCAGCCTGAAAATTATGGGTTGGGACATGTTTTTCGACGAAAAAAAATTTTGACACCTAAAATCGCTCCAAATCTCGATTAGAGCCATATTAACGGAGATAAATCGATTTAAAGATTTTCATACACACCAGCCTGAAAATTATGGGTAGGGACATGTTTTTGTACGTAAAAAAATTTTGACACCTAAAATCCCTCCAAATCGCGATTAGAGCCATATTATCGAAGATAAATCGATTTAAAGATTTTCATACCCACCAGCCTGAAAATTATGGGTTGGGACATGTTTTTGTACGACAAAAATTTTTGACACCCAAAATCCCTCCAAATCTCGATTAGAGCCATATTAACGGAGATAAATCGATTTAAAGATTTTCATACTCGCCAGCCTGAAAATTATGGGTTGGGACATGTTTTTGTACGACAAAAATTTTTGACACCTAAAATCCCTCCAAATCTCGATTAGAGCCATATTAACGGAGATAAATCGATTTAAAGATTTTCATACTCGCCAGCCTGAAAATTATGGGTTGAGACATGTTTTTGTACGACAAAAATTTTTGACACCTAAAATCCCTCCAAATCTCAATTAGAGCCATATTAACGGAGATAAATCGATTTAAAGATTTTCATACTCGCCAGCCTGAAAATTATGGGTTGGGACATGTTTTTGTACGACAAAAATTTTTGACACCCAAAATCCCTCCAAATCTCGATTAGAGCCATATTAACGGAGATAAATCGATTTAAAGATTTTCATACTCGCCAGCCTGAAAATTATGGGTTGGGACATGTTTTTCGACGAAAAAAAATTTTGACACCTAAAATCGCTCCAAATCTCGATTAGAGCCATATTAACGGAGATAAATCGATTTAAAGATTTTCATACTCGCCAGCCTGAAAATTATGGGTTGGGACATGTTTTTGTACGACAAAAATTTTTGACACCCCAAATCCCTCCAAATCTCGATTAGAGCCATATTAACGGAGATAAATCGATTTAAAGATTTTCATACTCGCCAGCCTGAAAATTATGGGTTGAGACATGTTTTTGTACGACAAAAATTTTTTGACACCTAAAATCCCTCCAAATCTCGATTAGAGCCATATTAACGGAGATAAATCGATTTAAAGATTTTCATACTCGCCAGCCTGAAAATTATGGGTTGGGACATGTTTTTGTACGAAAAAATTTTTTGACACCTAAAATCCCTCCAAATCTCGATTAGAGCCATATTAACGGAGATAAATCGATTTAAAGATTTTCATACTCGCCAGCCTGAAAATTATGGGTTGGGACATGTTTTTGTACGACAAAAATTTTTGACACCCAAAATCCCTCCAAATCTCGATTAGAGCCATATTAACGGAGATAAATCGATTTAAAGATTTTCATACTCGCCAGCCTGAAAATTATGGGTTGGGACATGTTTTTCGACGAAAAAAAATTTTGACACCTAAAATCGCTCCAAACCTCGATTAGAGCCATATTAACGGAGATAAATCGATTTAAAGATTTTCATACTCGCCAGCCTGAAAGTTATGGGTTGGGACATGTTTTTGTACGACAAAAATTTTTGACACCTAAATCCCTCCAAATCTCGATTAGAGCCATATTAACGGAGATAAATCGATTTAAAGATTTTCATACCCACCAGCCTGAAAATTATGGGTTGGGACATGTTTTTGTACGACAAAAATTTTTGACACCTAAAATCCCTCCAAATCTCGATTAGAGCCATATTAACGGAGATAAATCGATTTAAAGATTTTCATACCCACCAGCCTGAAAATTATGGGTTGGGACATGTTTTTGTACGTAAAAAAAATTTTGACACCTAAAACCCCTCCAAATCTCGATTAGAGCCATATTAACGGAGATAAATCGATTTAAAGATTTTCATACCCACCAGCCTGAAAATTATGGGTTGGGACATGTTTTTCGACGAAAAAAAAATTTGACACCTAAAATCCCTCCAAATCTCGATTAGAGCCATATTAACGGAGATAAATCGATTTAAAGATTTTCATACTCGCCAGCCTGAAAATTATGGGTTGGGACATGTTTTTCGACGAAAAAAAATTTTGACACCTAAAATCCCTCCAAATCTCGATTAGAGCCATATTAACGGAGATAAATCGATTTAAAGATTTTCATACTCGCCAGCCTGAAAATTATGGGTTGGGACATGTTTTTCGACGAAAAAAAATTTTGACACCTAAAATCCCTCCAAATCTCGATTAGAGCCATATTAACGGAGATAAAGCGATTTAAAGATTTTCATACTCGCCAGCCTGAAAATTATGGGTTGGGACATGTTTTTCGACGAAAAAAAATTTTGACACCTAATATCCCTCCAAATCTCGATTAGAGCCATATTAACGGAGATAAATCGATTTAAAGATTTTCATACTCGCCAGCCTGAAAATTATGGGTTGGGACATGTTTTTCGACGAAAAAAAAATTTGACACCTAAAATCCCTCCAAATCTCGATTAGAGCCATATTAACGGAGATAAATCGATTTAAAGATTTTCATACTCGCCAGCCTGAAAATTATGGGTTGGGACATGTTTTTCGACGAAAAAAAATTTTGACACCTAAAATCCCTCCAAATCTCGATTAGAGCCATATTAACGGAGATAAAGCGATTTAAAGATTTTCATACTCGCCAGCCTGAAAATTATGGGTTGGGACATGTTTTTCGACGAAAAAAAATTTTGACACCTAATATCCCTCCAAATCTCGATTAGAGCCATATTAACGGAGATAAATCGATTTAAAGATTTTCATACTCGCCAGCCTGAAAATTATGGGTTGGGACATGTTTTTGTACGTAAAAAAATTTTGACACCTAAAACCCCTCCAAATCTCGATTAGAGCCATATTAACGGAGATAAATCGATTTAAAGATTTTCATACCCACCAGCCTGAAAATTATGGGTTGGGACATGTTTTTCGACGAAAAAAAAATTTGACACCTAAAATCCCTCCAAATCTCGATTAGAGCCATATTAACGGAGATAAATCGATTTAAAGATTTTCATACTCGCCAGCCTGAAAATTATGGGTTGGGACATGTTTTTCGACGAAAAAAAATTTTGACACCTAAAATCCCTCCAAATCTCGATTAGAGCCATATTAACGGAGATAAAGCGATTTAAAGATTTTCATACTCGCCAGCCTGAAAATTATGGGTTGGGACATGTTTTTCGACGAAAAAAAATTTTGACACCTAAAATCCCTCCAAATCTCGATTAGAGCCATATTAACGGAGATAAATCGATTTAAAGATTTTCATACTCGCCAGCCTGAAAATTATGGGTTGGGACATGTTTTTGTACGACAAAAATTTTTGACACCTAAAATCCCTCCAAATCTCGATTAGAGCCATATTAACGGAGATAAAGCGATTTAAAGATTTTCATACTCGCCAGCCTGAAAATTATGGGTTGAGACATGTTTTTGTACGACAAAAATTTTTGACACCTAAAATCCCTCCAAATCTCAATTAGAGCCATATTAACGGAGATAAATCGATTTAAAGATTTTCATACTCGCCAGCCTGAAAATTATGGGTTGGGACATGTTTTTGTACGACAAAAATTTTTGACACCCAAAATCCCTCCAAATCTCGATTAGAGCCATATTAACGGAGATAAATCGATTTAAAGATTTTCATACTCGCCAGCCTGAAAATTATGGGTTGGGACATGTTTTTCGACGAAAAAAAATTTTGACACCTAAAATCCCTCCAAATCTCGATTAGAGCCATATTAACGGAGATAAATCGATTTAAAGATTTTCATACTCGCCAGCCTGAAAATTATGGGTTGGGACATGTTTTTGTACGACAAAAATTTTTGACACCTAAAATCCCTCCAAATCTCGATTAGAGCCATATTAACGGAGATAAAGCGATTTAAAGATTTTCATACTCGCCAGCCTGAAAATTATGGGTTGAGACATGTTTTTGTACGACAAAAATTTTTGACACCTAAAATCCCTCCAAATCTCAATTAGAGCCATATTAACGGAGATAAATCGATTTAAAGATTTTCATACTCGCCAGCCTGAAAATTATGGGTTGGGACATGTTTTTGTACGACAAAAATTTTTGACACCTAAAATCCCTCCAAATCTCGATTAGAGCCATATTAACGGAGATAAATCGATTTAAAGATTTTCATACTCGCCAGCCTGAAAATTATGGGTTGGGACATGTTTTTGTACGTAAAAAAATTTTGACGCCTAAAATCCCTCCAAATCTCGATTAGAGCCATATTAACGGAGATAAATCGATTTAAAGATTTTCATGCTCGCCAGCCTGAAAATTATGGGTTGGGACATGTTTTTGTACGTAAAAAAATTTTGACACCTAAAATCCCTCCAAATCTCGATTAGAGCCATAATAACGGAGATAAATCGATTTAAAGATTTTCATACCCACCAGCCTGAAAATTATGGGTTGGGACATGTTTTTGTACGTAAAAAAATTTTGACACCTAAAATCGCTCCAAATCTCGATTAGAGCCATATTAACGGAGATAAATCGATTTAAAGATTTTCATACTCGCCAGCCTGAAAATTATGGGTTGGGACATGTTTTTGTACGACAAAAATTTTTGACACCCAAAATCCCTCCAAATCTCGATTAGAGCCATATTAACGGAGATAAATCGATTTAAAGATTTTCATACTCGCCAGCCTGAAAATTATGGGTTGGGACATGTTTTTGTACGACAAAAAATTTTGACACCTAAAATCCCTCCAAATCTCGATTAGAGCCATATTAACGGAGATAAATCGATTTAAAGATTTTCATACTCGCCAGCCTGAAAATTATGGGTTGGGACATGTTTTTCGATGAAAAAAAATTTTGACACCTAAAATCGCTCCAAATCTCGATTAGAGCCATATTAACGGAGATAAATCGATTTAAAGATTTTCATACTCGCCAGCCTGAAAATTATGGGTTGGGACATGTTTTTGTACGACAAAAATTTTTGACACCCAAAATCCCTCCAAATCTCGATTAGAGCCATATTAACGGAGATAAATCGATTTAAAGATTTTCATACTCGCCAGCCTGAAAATTATGGGTTGAGACATGTTTTTGTACGACAAAAATTTTTGACACCTAAAATCCCTCCAAATCTCAATTAGAGCCATATTAACGGAGATAAATCGATTTAAAGATTTTCATACTCGCCAGCCTGAAAATTATGGGTTGGGACATGTTTTTGTACGACAAAAATTTTTGACACCCAAAATCCCTCCAAATCTCGATTAGAGCCATATTAACGGAGATAAATCGATTTAAAGATTTTCATACCCACCAGCCTGAAAATTATGGGTTGGGACATGTTTTTGTACGACAAAAATTTTTTGACACCTAAAATCCCTCCAAATCTCGATTAGAGCCATATTAACGGAGATAAATCGATTTAAAGATTTTCATACTCGCCAGCCTGAAAATTATGGGTTGAGACATGTTTTTGTACGACAAAAATTTTTGACACCTAAAATCCCTCCAAATCTCAATTAGAGCCATATTAACGGAGATAAATCGATTTAAAGATTTTCATACTCGCCAGCCTGAAAATTATGGGTTGGGACATGTTTTTGTACGACAAAAATTTTTGACACCCAAAATCCCTCCAAATCTCGATTAGAGCCATATTAACGGAGATAAATCGATTTAAAGATTTTCATACTCGCCAGCCTGAAAATTATGGGTTGGGACATGTTTTTCGACGAAAAAAAATTTTGACACCTAAAATCGCTCCAAATCTCGATTAGAGCCATATTAACGGAGATAAATCGATTTAAAGATTTTCATACTCGCCAGCCTGAAAATTATGGGTTGGGACATGTTTTTGTACGACAAAAATTTTTGACACCTAAAATCCCTCCAAATCTCAATTAGAGCCATATTAACGGAGATAAATCGATTTAAAGATCTTCATACTCGCCAGCCTGAAAATTATGGGTTGGGACATGTTTTTGTACGACAAAAATTTTTGACACCCAAAATCCCTCCAAATCTCGATTAGAGCCATAATAACGGAGATAAATCGATTTAAAGATTTTCATACTCGCCAGCCTGAAAATTATGGGTTGGGACATGTTTTTGTACGAAAAAATTTTTTGACACCTAAAATCCCTCCAAATCTCGATTAGAGCCATATTAACGGAGATAAATCGATTTAAAGATTTTCATACTCGCCAGCCTGAAAATTATGGGTTGGGACATGTTTTTCGACGAAAAAAAATTTTGACACCTAAAATCGCTCCAAATCTCGATTAGAGCCATATTAACGGAGATAAATCGATTTAAAGATTTTCATACACACCAGCCTGAAAATTATGGGTAGGGACATGTTTTTGTACGTAAAAAAATTTTGACACCTAAAATCCCTCCAAATCGCGATTAGAGCCATATTATCGAAGATAAATCGATTTAAAGATTTTCATACCCACCAGCCTGAAAATTATGGGTTGGGACATGTTTTTGTACGACAAAAATTTTTGACACCCAAAATCCCTCCAAATCTCGATTAGAGCCATATTAACGGAGATAAATCGATTTAAAGATTTTCATACTCGCCAGCCTGAAAATTATGGGTTGGGACATGTTTTTGTACGACAAAAATTTTTGACACCTAAAATCCCTCCAAATCTCGATTAGAGCCATATTAACGGAGATAAATCGATTTAAAGATTTTCATACTCGCCAGCCTGAAAATTATGGGTTGAGACATGTTTTTGTACGACAAAAATTTTTGACACCTAAAATCCCTCCAAATCTCAATTAGAGCCATATTAACGGAGATAAATCGATTTAAAGATTTTCATACTCGCCAGCCTGAAAATTATGGGTTGGGACATGTTTTTGTACGACAAAAATTTTTGACACCCAAAATCCCTCCAAATCTCGATTAGAGCCATATTAACGGAGATAAATCGATTTAAAGATTTTCATACTCGCCAGCCTGAAAATTATGGGTTGGGACATGTTTTTCGACGAAAAAAAATTTTGACACCTAAAATCGCTCCAAATCTCGATTAGAGCCATATTAACGGAGATAAATCGATTTAAAGATTTTCATACTCGCCAGCCTGAAAATTATGGGTTGGGACATGTTTTTGTACGACAAAAATTTTTGACACCCCAAATCCCTCCAAATCTCGATTAGAGCCATATTAACGGAGATAAATCGATTTAAAGATTTTCATACTCGCCAGCCTGAAAATTATGGGTTGAGACATGTTTTTGTACGACAAAAATTTTTTGACACCTAAAATCCCTCCAAATCTCGATTAGAGCCATATTAACGGAGATAAATCGATTTAAAGATTTTCATACTCGCCAGCCTGAAAATTATGGGTTGGGACATGTTTTTGTACGAAAAAATTTTTTGACACCTAAAATCCCTCCAAATCTCGATTAGAGCCATATTAACGGAGATAAATCGATTTAAAGATTTTCATACTCGCCAGCCTGAAAATTATGGGTTGGGACATGTTTTTGTACGACAAAAATTTTTGACACCCAAAATCCCTCCAAATCTCGATTAGAGCCATATTAACGGAGATAAATCGATTTAAAGATTTTCATACTCGCCAGCCTGAAAATTATGGGTTGGGACATGTTTTTCGACGAAAAAAAAATTTTGACACCTAAAATCCCTCCAAATCTCGATTAGAGCCATATTAACGGAGATAAATCGATTTAAAGATTTTCATACTCGCCAGCCTGAAAATTATGGGTTGAGACATGTTTTTGTACGACAAAAATTTTTGACACCTAAAATACCTCCAAATCTCGATTAGAGCCATATTAACGGAGATAAATCGATTTAAAGATTTTCATACCCACCAGCCTGAAAATTATGGGTTGGGACATGTTTTTCGACGAAAAAAAAAATTGACACCTAAAATCCCTCCAAATCTCGATTAGAGCCATACTAACGGAGATAAATCGATTTAAAGATTTTCATACTCGCCAGCCTGAAAATTATGGGTTGGGACATGTTTTTGTACGACAAAAATTTTTGACACCTAAAATCCCTCCAAATCTCGATTAGAGCCATATTAACGGAGATAAATCGATTTAAAGATTTTCATACTCGCCAGCCTGAAAATTATGGGTTGGGACATGTTTTTCGACGAAAAAAAATTTTGACACCTAAAATCGCTCCAAACCTCGATTAGAGCCATATTAACGGAGATAAATCGATTTAAAGATTTTCATACTCGCCAGCCTGAAAATTATGGGTTGGGACATGTTTTTGTACGACAAAAATTTTTGACACCTAAAATCCCTCCAAATCTCGATTAGAGCCATATTAACGGAGATAAATCGATTTAAAGATTTTCATACTCGCCAGCCTGAAAATTATGGGTTGGGACATGTTTTTCGACGAAAAAAAAATTTGACACCTAAAATCCCTTCAAATCTCGATTAGAGCCATATTAACGGAGATAAATCGATTTAAAGATTTTCATACTCGCCTGCCTGAAA
The DNA here is from genome assembly GCF_037179485.1 of Ochlerotatus camptorhynchus. Lineage (NCBI taxonomy): Eukaryota > Metazoa > Arthropoda > Insecta > Diptera > Culicidae > Ochlerotatus > Ochlerotatus camptorhynchus. Next base: position 32,069 of record NW_027041534.1, read on the forward strand.
ATTATGGGTTGGGACATATTTTTGTACGACAAAAATTTTTGACACCTAAAATCCCTCCAAATCTCGATTAGAGCCATATTAACGGAGATAAATCGATTTAAAGATTTTCATACTCGCCAGCCTGAAAATTATGGGTTGGGACATGTTTTTCGACGAAAAAAAATTTTGACACCTAAAATCCCTCCAAATCTCGATTAGAGCCATATTAACGGAGATAAATCGATTTAAAGATTTTCATACTCGCCAGCCTGAAAATTATGGGTTGGGACATGTTTTTCGACGAAAAAAATTTTTGACACCTAAAATCCCTCCAAATCTCGATTAGAGCCATATTAACGGAGATAAATCGATTTAAAGATTTTCATACTCGCCAGCCTGAAAATTATGGGTTGAGACATGTTTTTGTACGACAAAAATTTTTGACACCTAAAATCCCTCCAAATCTCGATTAGAGCCATATTAACGGAGATAAATCGATTTAAAGATTTTCATACTCGCCAGCCTGAAAATTATGGGTTGGGACATGTTTTTGTACGACAAAAAATTTTGACACCTAAAACCCCTCCAAATCTCGATTAGAGCCATATTAACGGAGATAAATCGATTTAAAGATTTTCATACCCACCAGCCTGAAAATTATGGGTTGGGACATGTTTTTCGACGAAAAAAAATTTTGACACCTAAAATCCCTCCAAATCTCGATTAGAGCCATATTAACGGAGATAAATCGATTTAAAGATTTTCATACTCGCCTGCCTGAAAATTATGGGTTGGGACATGTTTTTGTACGACAAAAATTTTTGACACCTAAAATCCCTCCAAATCTCGATTAGAGCCATATTAACGGAGATAAATCGATTTAAAGATTTTCATACTCGCCAGCCTGAAAATTATGGGTTGGGACATGTTTTTCGACGAAAAAAAATTTTGACACCTAAAATCCCTCCAAATCTCGATTAGAGCCATATTAACGGAGATAAATCGATTTAAAGATTTTCATACTCGCCAGCCTGAAAATTATGGGTTGGGACATGTTTTTCGACGAAAAAAAATTTTGACACCTAAAATCCCTCCAAATCTCGATTAGAGCCATATTAACGGAGATAAATCGATTTAAAGATTTTCATACTCGCCTGCCTGAAAATTATGGGTTGGGACATGTTTTTGTACGACAAAAATTTTTGACACCTAAAATCCCTCCAAATCTCGATTAGAGCCATATTAACGGAGATAAATCGATTTAAAGATTTTCATACTCGCCAGCCTGAAAATTATGGGTTGGGACATGTTTTTCGACGAAAAAAAATTTTGACACCTAAAATCCCTCCAAATCTCGATTAGAGCCATATTAACGGAGATAAATCGATTTAAAGATTTTCATACTCGCCAGCCTGAAAATTATGGGTTGGGACATGTTTTTCGACGAAAAAAAATTTTGACACCTAAAATCCCTCCAAATCTCGATTAGAGCCATATTAACGGAGATAAATCGATTTAAAGATTTTCATACTCGCCTGCCTGAAAATTATGGGTTGGGACATGTTTTTGTACGACAAAAATTTTTGACACCTAAAATCCCTCCAAATCTCGATTAGAGCCATATTAACGGAGATAAATCGATTTAAAGATTTTCATACTCGCCAGCCTGAAAATTATGGGTTGGGACATGTTTTTCGACGAAAAAAAATTTTGACACCTAAAATCCCTCCAAATCTCGATTAGAGCCATATTAACGGAGATAAATCGATTTAAAGATTTTCATACTCGCCAGCCTGAAAATTATGGGTTGGGACATGTTTTTCGACGAAAAAAATTTTTGACACCTAAAATCCCTCCAAATCTCGATTAGAGCCATATTAACGGAGATAAATCGATTTAAAGATTTTCATACTCGCCAGCCTGAAAATTATGGGTTGGGACATGTTTTTGTACGACAAAAATTTTTGACACCTAAAATCCCTCCAAATCGCGATTAGAGCCATATTAACGGAGATAAATCGATTTAAAGATTTTCATACTCGCCAGCCTGAAAATTATGGGTTGGGACATGTTTTTGTACGACAAAAATTTTTGACACCTAAAATCCCTCCAAATCGCGATTAGAGCCATATTAACGGAGATAAATCGATTTAAAGATTTTCATACTCGCCAGCCTGAAAATTATGGGTTGGGACATGTTTTTCGACGAAAAAAATTTTTGACACCTAAAATCCCTCCAAATCTCGATTAGAGCCATATTAACGGAGATAAATCGATTTAAAGATTTTCATACTCGCCAGCCTGAAAATTATGGGTTGGGACATGTTTTTGTACGACAAAAATTTTTGACACCTTAAATCCCTCCAAATCGCGATTAGAGCCATATTAACGGAGATAAATCGATTTAAAGATTTTCATACTCGCCAGCCTGAAAATTATGGGTTGGGACATGTTTTTGTACGACAAAAATTTTTGACACCTAAAATCCCTCCAAATCGCGATTAGAGCCATATTAACGGAGATAAATCGATTTAAAGATTTTCATACTCGCCAGCCTGAAAATATGGGTTGGGACATGTTTTTCGACGAAAAAAAATTTTGACACCTAAAATCGCTCCAAATCTCGATTAGAGCCATATTAACGGAGATAAATCGATTTAAAGATTTTCATACTCGCCAGCCTGAAAATTATGGGTTGGGACATGTTTTTGTAAAACAAAAATTTTTGACACCTAAAATCCCTCCAAATCTCGATTAGAGCCATATTAACGGAGATAAATCGATTTAAAGATTTTCATACCCACCAGCCTGAAAATTATGGGTTGGGACATGTTTTTCGACGAAAAAAAATTTTGACACCTAAAACCCCTCCAAATCTCGATTAGAGCCATATTAACGGAGATAAATCGATTTAAAGATTTTCATACCCACCAGCCTGAAAATTATGGGTTGGGACATGTTTTTCGACGAAAAAAAATTTTGACACCTAATATCCCTCCAAATCTCGATTAGAGCCATATTAACGGAGATAAATCGATTTAAAGATTTTCATACTCGCCTGCCTGAAAATTATGGGTTGGGACATATTTTTGTACGACAAAAATTTTTGACACCTAAAATCCCTCCAAATCTCGATTAGAGCCATATTAACGGAGATAAATCGATTTAAAGATTTTCATACTCGCCAGCCTGAAAATTATGGGTTGGGACATGTTTTTCGACGAAAAAAAATTTTGACACCTAAAATCCCTCCAAATCTCGATTAGAGCCATATTAACGGAGATAAATCGATTTAAAGATTTTCATACTCGCCAGCCTGAAAATTATGGGTTGGGACATGTTTTTCGACGAAAAAATTTTTTGACACCCAAAATCCCTCCAAATCTCGATTAGAGCCATATTAACGGAGATAAATCGATTTAAAGATTTTCATACTCGCCAGCCTGAAAATTATGGGTTGAGACATGTTTTTGTACGACAAAAATTTTTGACACCTAAAATCCCTCCAAATCTCGATTAGAGCCATATTAACGGAGATAAATCGATTTAAAGATTTTCATACTCGCCAGCCTGAAAATTATGGGTTGGGACATGTTTTTGTACGACAAAAAATTTTGACACCTAAAACCCCTCCAAATCTCGATTAGAGCCATATTAACGGAGATAAATCGATTTAAAGATTTTCATACCCACCAGCCTGAAAATTATGGGTTGGGACATGTTTTTCGACGAAAAAAAAATTTGACACCTAAAATCAATCCAAATCTCGATTAGAGCCATATTAACGGAGATAAATCGATTTAAAGATTTTCATACTCGCTAGCCTGAAAATTATGGGTTGGGACATGTTTTTGTACGACAAAAATTTTTGATACCTAAAATCCCTCCAAATCGCGATTAGAGCCATATTAACGGAGATAAATCGATTTAAAGATTTTCATACTCGCCAGCCTGAAAATTATGGGTTGGGACATGTTTTTCGACGAAAAAAAATTTTGACACCTAAAATCGCTCCAAATCTCGATTAGAGCCATATTAACGGAGATAAATCGATTTAAAGATTTTCATACTCGCCAGCCTGAAAATTATGGGTTGGGACATGTTTTTGTACAACAAAAATTTTTGACACCTAAAATCCCTCCAAATCTCGATTAGAGCCATATTAACGGAGATAAATCGATTTAAAGATTTTCATACCCACCAGCCTGAAAATTATGGGTTGGGACATGTTTTTCGACGAAAAAAAATTTTGACACCTAAAATCGCTCCAAATCTCGATTAGAGCCATATTAACGGAGATAAATCGATTTAAAGATTTTCATACTCGCCAGCCTGAAAATTATGGGTTGAGACATGTTTTTGTACGACAAAAATTTTTGACACCTAAAATCCCTCCAAATCTCGATTAGAGCCATATTAACGGAGATAAATCGATTTAAAGATTTTCATACTCGCCAGCCTGAAAATTATGGGTTGGGACATGTTTTTCGACGAAAAAAAATTTTGACACCTAAAATCGCTCCAAATCTCGATTAGAGCCATATTAACGGAGATAAATCGATTTAAAGATTTTCATACTCGCCAGCCTGAAAATTATGGGTTGGGACATGTTTTTGTACGACAAAAATTTTTGACACCTAAAATCCCTCCAAATCTCGATTAGAGCCATATTAACGGAGATAAATCGATTTAAAGATTTTCATACTCGCCAGCCTGAAAATTATGGGTTGGGACATGTTTTTCGACGAAAAAAAATTTTGACACCTAAAATCCCTCCAAATCTCGATTAGAGCCATATTAACGGAGATAAATCGATTTAAAGATTTTCATACTCGCCAGCCTGAAAATTATGGGTTGAGATATATTTTTGTACGACAAAAATTTTTGACACCTAAAATCCCTCCAAATCTCGATTAGAGCCATATTAACGGAGATAAATCGATTTAAAGATTTTCATACTCGCCAGCCTGAAAATTATGGGTTGGGACATGTTTTTCGACGAAAAAAAATTTTGACACCTAAAATCGCTCCAAATCTCGATTAGAGCCATATTAACGGAGATAAATCGATTTAAAGATTTTCATACTCGCCAGCCTGAAAATTATGGGTTGGGACATGTTTTTCGACGAAAAAAAATTTTGACACCTAAAATCGCTCCAAATCTCGATTAGAGCCATATTAACGGAGATAAATCGATTTAAAGATTTTCATACTCGCCAGCCTGAAAATTATGGGTTGGGACATGTTTTTGTACAACAAAAATTTTTGACACCTAAAATCCCTCCAAATCTCGATTAGAGCCATATTAACGGAGATAAATCGATTTAAAGATTTTCATACTCGCCAGCCTGAAAATTATGGGTTGGGACATGTTTTTGTACGTAAAAAAATTTTGACACCTAAAATCCCTCCAAATCTCGATTAGAGCCATATTAACGGAGATAAATCGATTTAAAGATTTTCATACCCACTAGCCTGAAAATTATGGGTTGGGACATGTTTTTCGACGAAAAAAAATTTTGACACCTAATATCCCTCCAAATCTCGATTAGAGCCATATTAACGGAGATAAATCGATTTAAAGATTTTCATACTCGCCAGCCTGAAAATTATGGGTTGGGACATGTTTTTGTACGTAAAAAAATTTGACATCTAAAATCCCTCCAAATCTCGATTAGAGCCATATTAACGGAGATAAATCGATTTAAAGATTTTCATACCCACCAGCCTGAAAATGATGGGTTGGGACATGTTTTTGTACGTAAAAAATTTTGACACCTAAAATCCCTCCAAATCTCGATTAGAGCCATATTAACGGAGATAAATCGATTTAAAGATTTTCATACTCGCCAGCCTGAAAATTATGGGTTGGGACATGTTTTTGTACAACAAAAATTTTTGACACCTAAAATCCCTCCAAATCTCGATTAGAGCCATATTAACGGAGATAAATCGATTTAAAGATTTTCATACTCGCCAGCCTGAAAATTATGGGTTGGGACATGTTTTTCGACGAAAAAAAATTTTGACACCTAAAATCGCTCCAAATCTCGATTAGAGCCATATTAACGGAGATAAATCGATTTAAAGATTTTCATACTCGCCAGCCTGAAAATTATGGGTTGGGACATGTTTTTGTACGTAAAAAAATTTTGACACCTAAAATCCCTCCAAATCTCGATTAGAGCCATATTAACGGAGATAAATCGATTTAAAGATTTTCATACCCACTAGCCTGAAAATTATGGGTTGGGACATGTTTTTCGACGAAAAAAAATTTTGACACCTAATATCCCTCCAAATCTCGATTAGAGCCATATTAACGGAGATAAATCGATTTAAAGATTTTCATACTCGCCAGCCTGAAAATTATGGGTTGGGACATGTTTTTGTACAACAAAAATTTTTGACACCTAAAATCCCTCCAAATCTCGATTAGAGCCATATTAACGGAGATAAATCGATTTAAAGATTTTCATACTCGCCAGCCTGAAAATTATGGGTTGGGACATGTTTTTGTACGTAAAAAAATTTTGACACCTAAAATCCCTCCAAATCTCGATTAGAGCCATATTAACGGAGATAAATCGATTTAAAGATTTTCATACCCACTAGCCTGAAAATTATGGGTTGGGACATGTTTTTCGACGAAAAAAAATTTTGACACCTAAAATCGCTCCAAATCTCGATTAGAGCCATATTAACGGAGATAAATCGATTTAAAGATTTTCATACTCGCCAGCCTGAAAATTATGGGTTGAGATATATTTTTGTACGACAAAAATTTTTGACACCTAAAATCCCTCCAAATCTCGATTAGAGCCATATTAACGGAGATAAATCGATTTAAAGATTTTCATACTCGCCAGCCTGAAAATTATGGGTTGGGACATGTTTTTCGACGAAAAAAAATTTTGACACCTAAAATCGCTCCAAATCTCGATTAGAGCCATATTAACGGAGATAAATCGATTTAAAGATTTTCATACTCGCCAGCCTGAAAATTATGGGTTGGGACATGTTTTTGTACGTAAAAAAATTTTGACACCTAAAATCCCTCCAAATCTCGATTAGAGCCATATTAACGGAGATAAATCGATTTAAAGATTTTCATACCCACTAGCCTGAAAATTATGGGTTGGGACATGTTTTTCGACGAAAAAAAATTTTGACACCTAATATCCCTCCAAATCTCGATTAGAGCCATATTAACGGAGATAAATCGATTTAAAGATTTTCATACTCGCCAGCCTGAAAATTATGGGTTGGGACATGTTTTTGTACAACAAAAATTTTTGACACCTAAAATCCCTCCAAATCTCGATTAGAGCCATATTAACGGAGATAAATCGATTTAAAGATTTTCATACTCGCCAGCCTGAAAATTATGGGTTGGGACATGTTTTTGTACGTAAAAAAATTTTGACACCTAAAATCCCTCCAAATCTCGATTAGAGCCATATTAACGGAGATAAATCGATTTAAAGATTTTCATACCCACTAGCCTGAAAATTATGGGTTGGGACATGTTTTTCGACGAAAAAAAATTTTGACACCTAAAATCGCTCCAAATCTCGATTAGAGCCATATTAACGGAGATAAATCGATTTAAAGATTTTCATACTCGCCAGCCTGAAAATTATGGGTTGAGATATATTTTTGTACGACAAAAATTTTTGACACCTAAAATCCCTCCAAATCTCGATTAGAGCCATATTAACGGAGATAAATCGATTTAAAGATTTTCATACTCGCCAGCCTGAAAATTATGGGTTGGGACATGTTTTTCGACGAAAAAAAATTTTGACACCTAAAATCGCTCCAAATCTCGATTAGAGCCATATTAACGGAGATAAATCGATTTAAAGATTTTCATACTCGCCAGCCTGAAAATTATGGGTTGGGACATGTTTTTCGACGAAAAAAAATTTTGACACCTAAAATCGCTCCAAATCTCGATTAGAGCCATATTAACGGAGATAAATCGATTTAAAGATTTTCATACTCGCCAGCCTGAAAATTATGGGTTGGGACATGTTTTTGTACAACAAAAATTTTTGACACCTAAAATCCCTCCAAATCTCGATTAGAGCCATATTAACGGAGATAAATCGATTTAAAGATTTTCATACTCGCCAGCCTGAAAATTATGGGTTGGGACATGTTTTTGTACGTAAAAAAATTTTGACACCTAAAATCCCTCCAAATCTCGATTAGAGCCATATTAACGGAGATAAATCGATTTAAAGATTTTCATACTCGCCAGCCTGAAAATTATGGGTTGGGACATGTTTTTGTACAACAAAAATTTTTGACACCTAAAATCCCTCCAAATCTCGATTAGAGCCATATTAACGGAGATAAATCGATTTAAAGATTTTCATACTCGCCAGCCTGAAAATTATGGGTTGGGACATGTTTTTCGACGAAAAAAAATTTTGACACCTAAAATCGCTCCAAATCTCGATTAGAGCCATATTAACGGAGATAAATCGATTTAAAGATTTTCATACTCGCCAGCCTGAAAATTATGGGTTGGGACATGTTTTTGTACGTAAAAAAATTTTGACACCTAAAATCCCTCCAAATCTCGATTAGAGCCATATTAACGGAGATAAATCGATTTAAAGATTTTCATACCCACTAGCCTGAAAATTATGGGTTGGGACATGTTTTTCGACGAAAAAAAATTTTGACACCTAATATCCCTCCAAATCTCGATTAGAGCCATATTAACGGAGATAAATCGATTTAAAGATTTTCATACTCGCCAGCCTGAAAATTATGGGTTGGGACATGTTTTTGTACAACAAAAATTTTTGACACCTAAAATCCCTCCAAATCTCGATTAGAGCCATATTAACGGAGATAAATCGATTTAAAGATTTTCATACTCGCCAGCCTGAAAATTATGGGTTGGGACATGTTTTTGTACGTAAAAAAATTTTGACACCTAAAATCCCTCCAAATCTCGATTAGAGCCATATTAACGGAGATAAATCGATTTAAAGATTTTCATACCCACTAGCCTGAAAATTATGGGTTGGGACATGTTTTTCGACGAAAAAAAATTTTGACACCTAAAATCGCTCCAAATCTCGATTAGAGCCATATTAACGGAGATAAATCGATTTAAAGATTTTCATACTCGCCAGCCTGAAAATTATGGGTTGAGATATATTTTTGTACGACAAAAATTTTTGACACCTAAAATCCCTCCAAATCTCGATTAGAGCCATATTAACGGAGATAAATCGATTTAAAGATTTTCATACTCGCCAGCCTGAAAATTATGGGTTGGGACATGTTTTTGTACAACAAAAATTTTTGACACCTAAAATCCCTCCAAATCTCGATTAGAGCCATATTAACGGAGATAAATCGATTTAAAGATTTTCATACTCGCCAGCCTGAAAATTATGGGTTGGGACATGTTTTTGTACGTAAAAAAATTTTGACACCTAAAATCCCTCCAAATCTCGATTAGAGCCATATTAACGGAGATAAATCGATTTAAAGATTTTCATACCCACTAGCCTGAAAATTATGGGTTGGGACATGTTTTTCGACGAAAAAAAATTTTGACACCTAAAATCGCTCCAAATCTCGATTAGAGCCATATTAACGGAGATAAATCGATTTAAAGATTTTCATACTCGCCAGCCTGAAAATTATGGGTTGAGATATATTTTTGTACGACAAAAATTTTTGACACCTAAAATCCCTCCAAATCTCGATTAGAGCCATATTAACGGAGATAAATCGATTTAAAGATTTTCATACTCGCCAGCCTGAAAATTATGGGTTGGGACATGTTTTTGTACAACAAAAATTTTTGACACCTAAAATCCCTCCAAATCTCGATTAGAGCCATATTAACGGAGATAAATCGATTTAAAGATTTTCATACTCGCCAGCCTGAAAATTATGGGTTGGGACATGTTTTTGTACGTAAAAAAATTTTGACACCTAAAATCCCTCCAAATCTCGATTAGAGCCATATTAACGGAGATAAATCGATTTAAAGATTTTCATACCCACTAGCCTGAAAATTATGGGTTGGGACATGTTTTTCGACGAAAAAAAATTTTGACACCTAATATCCCTCCAAATCTCGATTAGAGCCATATTAACGGAGATAAATCGATTTAAAGATTTTCATACTCGCCAGCCTGAAAATTATGGGTTGGGACATGTTTTTGTACAACAAAAATTTTTGACACCTAAAATCCCTCCAAATCTCGATTAGAGCCATATTAACGGAGATAAATCGATTTAAAGATTTTCATACTCGCCAGCCTGAAAATTATGGGTTGGGACATGTTTTTGTACGTAAAAAAATTTTGACACCTAAAATCCCTCCAAATCTCGATTAGAGCCATATTAACGGAGATAAATCGATTTAAAGATTTTCATACCCACTAGCCTGAAAATTATGGGTTGGGACATGTTTTTCGACGAAAAAAAATTTTGACACCTAAAATCGCTCCAAATCTCGATTAGAGCCATATTAACGGAGATAAATCGATTTAAAGATTTTCATACTCGCCAGCCTGAAAATTATGGGTTGAGATATATTTTTGTACGACAAAAATTTTTGACACCTAAAATCCCTCCAAATCTCGATTAGAGCCATATTAACGGAGATAAATCGATTTAAAGATTTTCATACTCGCCAGCCTGAAAATTATGGGTTGGGACATGTTTTTCGACGAAAAAAAATTTTGACACCTAAAATCGCTCCAAATCTCGATTAGAGCCATATTAACGGAGATAAATCGATTTAAAGATTTTCATACTCGCCAGCCTGAAAATTATGGGTTGGGACATGTTTTTCGACGAAAAAAAATTTTGACACCTAAAATCGCTCCAAATCTCGATTAGAGCCATATTAACGGAGATAAATCGATTTAAAGATTTTCATACTCGCCAGCCTGAAAATTATGGGTTGGGACATGTTTTTGTACGTAAAAAAATTTTGACACCTAAAATCCCTCCAAATCTCGATTAGAGCCATATTAACGGAGATAAATCGATTTAAAGATTTTCATACCCACTAGCCTGAAAATTATGGGTTGGGACATGTTTTTCGACGAAAAAAAATTTTGACACCTAATATCCCTCCAAATCTCGATTAGAGCCATATTAACGGAGATAAATCGATTTAAAGATTTTCATACTCGCCAGCCTGAAAATTATGGGTTGGGACATGTTTTTGTACAACAAAAATTTTTGACACCTAAAATCCCTCCAAATCTCGATTAGAGCCATATTAACGGAGATAAATCGATTTAAAGATTTTCATACTCGCCAGCCTGAAAATTATGGGTTGGGACATGTTTTTGTACGTAAAAAAATTTTGACACCTAAAATCCCTCCAAATCTCGATTAGAGCCATATTAACGGAGATAAATCGATTTAAAGATTTTCATACCCACTAGCCTGAAAATTATGGGTTGGGACATGTTTTTCGACGAAAAAAAATTTTGACACCTAAAATCGCTCCAAATCTCGATTAGAGCCATATTAACGGAGATAAATCGATTTAAAGATTTTCATACTCGCCAGCCTGAAAATTATGGGTTGAGATATATTTTTGTACGACAAAAATTTTTGACACCTAAAATCCCTCCAAATCTCGATTAGAGCCATATTAACGGAGATAAATCGATTTAAAGATTTTCATACTCGCCAGCCTGAAAATTATGGGTTGGGACATGTTTTTCGACGAAAAAAAATTTTGACACCTAAAATCGCTCCAAATCTCGATTAGAGCCATATTAACGGAGATAAATCGATTTAAAGATTTTCATACTCGCCAGCCTGAAAATTATGGGTTGGGACATGTTTTTCGACGAAAAAAAATTTTGACACCTAAAATCGCTCCAAATCTCGATTAGAGCCATATTAACGGAGATAAATCGATTTAAAGATTTTCATACTCGCCAGCCTGAAAATTATGGGTTGGGACATGTTTTTGTACAACAAAAATTTTTGACACCTAAAATCCCTCCAAATCTCGATTAGAGCCATATTAACGGAGATAAATCGATTTAAAGATTTTCATACTCGCCAGCCTGAAAATTATGGGTTGGGACATGTTTTTGTACGTAAAAAAATTTTGACACCTAAAATCCCTCCAAATCTCGATTAGAGCCATATTAACGGAGATAAATCGATTTAAAGATTTTCATACCCACTAGCCTGAAAATTATGGGTTGGGACATGTTTTTCGACGAAAAAAAATTTTGACACCTAATATCCCTCCAAATCTCGATTAGAGCCATATTAACGGAGATAAATCGATTTAAAGATTTTCATACTCGCCAGCCTGAAAATTATGGGTTGGGACATGTTTTTGTACAACAAAAATTTTTGACACCTAAAATCCCTCCAAATCTCGATTAGAGCCATATTAACGGAGATAAATCGATTTAAAGATTTTCATACTCGCCAGCCTGAAAATTATGGGTTGGGACATGTTTTTGTACGTAAAAAAATTTTGACACCTAAAATCCCTCCAAATCTCGATTAGAGCCATATTAACGGAGATAAATCGATTTAAAGATTTTCATACCCACCAGCCTGAAAATTATGGGTTGGGACATGTTTTTCGACGAAAAAAAATTTTGACACCTAATATCCCTCCAAATCTCGATTAGAGCCATATTAACGGAGATAAATCGATTTAAAGATTTTCATACTCGCCAGCCTGAAAATTATGGGTTGGGACATGTTTTTGTACGTAAAAAAATTTTGACACCTAAAATCCCTCCAAATCTCGATTAGAGCCATATTAACGGAGATAAATCGATTTAAAGATTTTCATACTCGCCAGCCTGAAAATTATGGGTTGAGACATGTTTTTGTACGACAAAAATTTTTGACACCTAAAATCCCTCCAAATCTCGATTAGAGCCATATTAACGGAGATAAATCGATTTAAAGATTTTCATACTCGCCAGCCTGAAAATTATGGGTTGGGACATGTTTTTCGACAAAAAAAAATTTTGACACCTAAAATCGCTCCAAATCTCGATTAGAGCCATATTAACGGAGATAAATCGATTTAAAGATTTTCATACCCACCAGCCTGAAAATTATGGGTTGGGACATGTTTTTCGACGAAAAAAAATTTTGACACCTAAAACCCCTCCAAATCTCGATTAGAGCCATATTAACGGAGATAAATCGATTTAAAGATTTTCATACCCACCAGCCTGAAAATTATGGGTTGGGACATGTTTTTCAACGAAAAAAAATTTTGACACCTAATATCCCTCCAAATCTCGATTAGAGCCATATTAACGGAGATAAATCGATTTAAAGATTTTCATACTCGCCAGCCTGAAAATTATGGGTTGGGACATGTTTTTGTACGTAAAAAAATTTTGACACCTAAAATCCCTCCAAATCTCGATTAGAGCCATATTAACGGAGATAAATCGATTTAAAGATTTTCATACTCGCCAGCCTGAAAATTATGGGTTGGGACATGTTTTTCGACGAAAAAAAATTTTGACACCTAAAATCGCTCCAAATCTCGATTAGAGCCATATTAACGGAGATAAATCGATTTAAAGATTTTCATACTCGCCAGCCTGAAAATTATGGGTTGAAAATTATGGGTTGAGATATATTTTTGTACGACAAAAATTTTTGACACCTAAAATCCCTCCAAATCTCGATTAGAGCCATATTAACGGAGATAAATCGATTTAAAGATTTTCATACTCGCCAGCCTGAAAATTATGGGTTGAGACATGTTTTTGTACGACAAAAATTTTTGACACCTAAAATCCCTCCAAATCTCGATTAGAGCCATATTAACGGAGATAAATCGATTTAAAGATTTTCATACTCGCCAGCCTGAAAATTATGGGTTGGGACATGATTTTCGACGAAAAAAAATTTTGACACCTAAAATCGCTCCAAATCTCGATTAGAGCCATATTAACGGAGATAAATCGATTTAAAGATTTTCATACTCGCCAGCCTGAAAATTATGGGTTGGGACATGTTTTTGTACAACAAAAATTTTTGACACCTAAAATCCCTCCAAATCTCGATTAGAGCCATATTAACGGAGATAAATCGATTTAAAGATTTTCATACTCGCCAGCCTGAAAATTATGGGTTGGGACATGTTTTTGTACGTAAAAAAATTTTGACACCTAAAATCCCTCCAAATCTCGATTAGAGCCATATTAACGGAGATAAATCGATTTAAAGATTTTCATACCCACTAGCCTGAAAATTATGGGTTGGGACATGTTTTTCGACGAAAAAAAATTTTGACACCTAAAATCCCTCCAAATCTCGATTAGAGCCATATTAACGGAGATAAATCGATTTAAAGATTTTCATACTCGCCAGCCTGAAAATTATGGGTTGGGACATGTTTTTGTACAACAAAAATTTTTGACACCTAAAATCCCTCCAAATCTCGATTAGAGCCATATTAACGGAGATAAATCGATTTAAAGATTTTCATACTCGCCAGCCTGAAAATTATGGGTTGGGACATGTTTTTGTACGTAAAAAAATTTTGACACCTAAAATCCCTCCAAATCTCGATTAGAGCCATATTAACGGAGATAAATCGATTTAAAGATTTTCATACCCACCAGCCTGAAAATTATGGGTTGGGACATGTTTTTCGACGAAAAAAAATTTTGACACCTAATATCCCTCCAAATCTCGATTAGAGCCATATTAACGGAGATAAATCGATTTAAAGATTTTCATACTCGCCAGCCTGAAAATTATGGGTTGGGACATGTTTTTGTACGTAAAAAAATTTTGACACCTAAAATCCCTCCAAATCTCGATTAGAGCCATATTAACGGAGATAAATCGATTTAAAGATTTTCATACTCGCCAGCCTGAAAATTATGGGTTGAGACATGTTTTTGTACGACAAAAATTTTTGACACCTAAAATCCCTCCAAATCTCGATTAGAGCCATATTAACGGAGATAAATCGATTTAAAGATTTTCATACTCGCCAGCCTGAAAATTATGGGTTGGGACATGTTTTTCGACAAAAAAAAATTTTGACACCTAAAATCGCTCCAAATCTCGATTAGAGCCATATTAACGGAGATAAATCGATTTAAAGATTTTCATACCCACCAGCCTGAAAATTATGGGTTGGGACATGTTTTTCGACGAAAAAAAATTTTGACACCTAAAACCCCTCCAAATCTCGATTAGAGCCATATTAACGGAGATAAATCGATTTAAAGATTTTCATACCCACCAGCCTGAAAATTATGGGTTGGGACATGTTTTTCAACGAAAAAAAATTTTGACACCTAATATCCCTCCAAATCTCGATTAGAGCCATATTAACGGAGATAAATCGATTTAAAGATTTTCATACTCGCCAGCCTGAAAATTATGGGTTGGGACATGTTTTTGTACGTAAAAAATTTTTGACACCTAAAATCCCTCCAAATCTCGATTAGAGCCATATTAACGGAGATAAATCGATTTAAAGATTTTCATACTCGCCAGCCTGAAAATTATGGGTTGGGACATGTTTTTGTACGTAAAAAAATTTTGACACCTAAAATCCCTCCAAATCTCGATTAGAGCCATATTAACGGAGATAAATCGATTTAAAGATTTTCATACTCGCCAGCCTGAAAATTATGGGTTGGGACATGTTTTTCGACGAAAAAAAATTTTGACACCTAAAATCGCTCCAAATCTCGATTAGAGCCATATTAACGGAGATAAATCGATTTAAAGATTTTCATACTCGCCAGCCTGAAAATTATGGGTTGAGACATGTTTTTGTACGACAAAAATTTTTGACACCTAAAATCCCTCCAAATCTCGATTAGAGCCATATTAACGGAGATAAATCGATTTAAAGATTTTCATACTCGCCAGCCTGAAAATTATGGGTTGGGACATGTTTTTCGACGAAAAAAAATTTTGACACCTAAAATCGCTCCAAATCTCGATTAGAGCCATATTAACGGAGATAAATCGATTTAAAGATTTTCATACTCGCCAGCCTGAAAATTATGGGTTGGGACATGTTTTTGTACGACAAAAATTTTTGACACCTAAAATCCCTCCAAATCTCGATTAGAGCCATATTAACGGAGATAAATCGATTTAAAGATTTTCATACTCGCCAGCCTGAAAATTATGGGTTGGGACATGTTTTTCGACGAAAAAAAATTTTGACACCTAAAATCCCTCCAAATCTCGATTAGAGCCATATTAACGGAGATAAATCGATTTAAAGATTTTCATACTCGCCAGCCTGAAAATTATGGGTTGAGACATGTTTTTGTACGACAAAAATTTTTGACACCTAAAATCCCTCCAAATCTCGATTAGAGCCATATTAACGGAGATAAATCGATTTAAAGATTTTCATACTCGCCAGCCTGAAAATTATGGGTTGAGACATGTTTTTGTACGACAAAAATTTTTGACACCTAAAATCCCTCCAAATCTCGATTAGAGCCATATTAACGGAGATAAATCGATTTAAAGATTTTCATACTCGCCAGCCTGAAAATTATGGGTTGGGACATGTTTTTGTACGACAAAAATTTTTGACACCTAAAATCCCTCCAAATCTCGATTAGAGCCATATTAACGGAGATAAATCGATTTAAAGATTTTCATACTCGCCAGCCTGAAAATTATGGGTTGGGACATGTTTTTCGACGAAAAAAAATTTTGACACCTAAAATCCCTCCAAATCTCGATTAGAGCCATATTAACGGAGATAAATCGATTTAAAGATTTTCATACTCGCCAGCCTGAAAATTATGGGTTGGGACATGTTTTTCGACGAAAAAAAATTTTGACACCTAAAATCCCTCCAAATCTCGATTAGAGCCATATTAACGGAGATAAATCGATTTAAAGATTTTCATACTCGCCAGCCTGAAAATTATGGGTTGAGACATGTTTTTGTACGACAAAAATTTTTGACACCTAAAATCCCTCCAAATCTCGATTAGAGCCATATTAACGGAGATAAATCGATTTAAAGATTTTCATACTCGCCAGCCTGAAAATTATGGGTTGGGACATGTTTTTCGACGAAAAAAAATTTTGACACCTAAAATCGCTCCAAATCTCGATTAGAGCCATATTAACGGAGATAAATCGATTTAAAGATTTTCATACTCGCCAGCCTGAAAATTATGGGTTGGGACATGTTTTTGTACAACAAAAATTTTTGACACCTAAAATCCCTCCAAATCTCGATTAGAGCCATATTAACGGAGATAAATCGATTTAAAGATTTTCATACTCGCCAGCCTGAAAATTATGGGTTGGGACATGTTTTTGTACGTAAAAAAATTTTGACACCTAAAATCCCTCCAAATCTCGATTAGAGCCATATTAACGGAGATAAATCGATTTAAAGATTTTCATACCCACTAGCCTGAAAATTATGGGTTGGGACATGTTTTTCGACGAAAAAAAATTTTGACACCTAAAACCCCTCCAAATCTCGATTAGAGCCATATTAACGGAGATAAATCGATTTAAAGATTTTCATACCCACCAGCCTGAAAATTATGGGTTGGGACATGTTTTTCGACGAAAAAAAATTTTGACACCTAATATCCCTCCAAATCTCGATTAGAGCCATATTAACGGAGATAAATCGATTTAAAGATTTTCATACTCGCCAGCCTGAAAATTATGGGTTGGGACATGTTTTTGTACGTAAAAAAATTTTGACACCTAAAATCCCTCCAAATCTCAATTAGAGCCATATTAACGGAGATAAATCGATTTAAAGATTTTCATACTCGCCAGCCTGAAAATTATGGGTTGGGACATGTTTTTGTACGACAAAAATTTTTGACACCTAAAATCCCTCCAAATCTCAATTAGAGCCATATTAACGGAGATAAATCGATTTAAAGATTTTCATACTCGCCAGCCTGAAAATTATGGGTTGGGACATGTTTTTCGACGAAAAAAAATTTTGACACCTAAAACCCCTCCAAATCTCGATTAGAGCCATATTAACGGAGATAAATCGATTTAAAGATTTTCATACCCACCAGCCTGAAAATTATGGGTTGGGACATGTTTTTCGACGAAAAAAAATTTTGACACCTAATATCCCTCCAAATCTCGATTAGAGCCATATTAACGGAGATAAATCGATTTAAAGATTTTCATACTCGCCAGCCTGAAAATTATGGGTTGGGACATGTTTTTGTACGTAAAAAAATTTTGACACCTAAAATCCCTCCAAATCTCAATTAGAGCCATATTAACGGAGATAAATCGATTTAAAGATTTTCATACTCGCCAGCCTGAAAATTATGGGTTGGGACATGTTTTTGTACGACAAAAATTTTTGACACCTAAAATCCCTCCAAATCTCAATTAGAGCCATATTAACGGAGATAAATCGATTTAAAGATTTTCATACTCGCCAGCCTGAAAATTATGGGTTGGGACATGTTTTTGTACGACAAAAATTTTTGACACCCAAAATCCCTCCAAATCTCGATTAGAGCCATATTAACGGAGATAAATCGATTTAAAGATTTTCATACTCGCCAGCCTGAAAATTATGGGTTGAGACATGTTTTTGTACGACAAAAATTTTTGACACCTAAAATCCCTTCAAATCTCAATTAGAGCCATATTAACGGAGATAAATCGATTTAAAGATTTTCATACTCGCCAGCCTGAAAATTATGGGTTGGGACATGTTTTTGTACAACAAAAATTTTTGACACCTAAAATCCCTCCAAATCTCGATTAGAGCCATATTAACGGAGATAAATCGATTTAAAGATTTTCATACTCGCCAGCCTGAAAATTATGGGTTGGGACATGTTTTTCGACAAAAAAAAATTTTGACACCTAAAACCCCTCCAAATCTCGATTAGAGCCATATTAACGGAGATAAATCGATTTAAAGATTTTCATACTCGCCAGCCTGAAAATTATGGGTTGGGACATGTTTTTGTACGTAAAAAAATTTTGACACCTAAAATCCCTCCAAATCTCGATTAGAGCCATATTAACGGAGATAAATCGATTTAAAGATTTTCATACTCGCCAGCCTGAAAATTATGGGTTGGGACATGTTTTTCGACGAAAAAAAATTTTGACACCTAAAATCGCTCCAAATCTCGATTAGAGCCATATTAACGGAGATAAATCGATTTAAAGATTTTCATACTCGCCAGCCTGAAAATTATGGGTTGAGACATGTTTTTGTACGACAAAAATTTTTGACACCTAAAATCCCTCCAAATCTCGATTAGAGCCATATTAACGGAGATAAATCGATTTAAAGATTTTCATACTCGCCAGCCTGAAAATTATGGGTTGGGACATGTTTTTCGACGAAAAAAAATTTTGACACCTAAAATCGCTCCAAATCTCGATTAGAGCCATATTAACGGAGATAAATCGATTTAAAGATTTTCATACTCGCCAGCCTGAAAATTATGGGTTGGGACATGTTTTTGTACGACAAAAATTTTTGACACCTAAAATCCCTCCAAATCTCGATTAGAGCCATATTAACGGAGATAAATCGATTTAAAGATTTTCATACTCGCCAGCCTGAAAATTATGGGTTGAGACATGTTTTTGTACGACAAAAATTTTTGACACCTAAAATCCCTCCAAATCTCGATTAGAGCCATATTAACGGAGATAAATCGATTTAAAGATTTTCATACTCGCCAGCCTGAAAATTATGGGTTGAGACATGTTTTTGTACGACAAAAATTTTTGACACCTAAAATCCCTCCAAATCTCGATTAGAGCCATATTAACGGAGATAAATCGATTTAAAGATTTTCATACTCGCCAGCCTGAAAATTATGGGTTGGGACATGTTTTTGTACGACAAAAATTTTTGACACCCAAAATCCCTCCAAATCTCGATTAGAGCCATATTAACGGAGATAAATCGATTTAAAGATTTTCATACTCGCCAGCCTGAAAATTATGGGTTGAGACATGTTTTTGTACGACAAAAATTTTTGACACCTAAAATCCCTTCAAATCTCAATTAGAGCCATATTAACGGAGATAAATCGATTTAAAGATTTTCATACTCGCCAGCCTGAAAATTATGGGTTGGGACATGTTTTTGTACAACAAAAATTTTTGACACCTAAAATCCCTCCAAATCTCGATTAGAGCCATATTAACGGAGATAAATCGATTTAAAGATTTTCATACTCGCCAGCCTGAAAATTATGGGTTGGGACATGTTTTTCGACAAAAAAAAATTTTGACACCTAAAACCCCTCCAAATCTCGATTAGAGCCATATTAACGGAGATAAATCGATTTAAAGATTTTCATACCCACCAGCCTGAAAATTATGGGTTGGGACATGTTTTTCAACGAAAAAAAATTTTGACACCTAATATCCCTCCAAATCTCGATTAGAGCCATATTAACGGAGATAAATCGATTTAAAGATTTTCATACTCGCCAGCCTGAAAATTATGGGTTGGGACATGTTTTTGTACGTAAAAAATTTTTGACACCTAAAATCCCTCCAAATCTCGATTAGAGCCATATTAACGGAGATAAATCGATTTAAAGATTTTCATACTCGCCAGCCTGAAAATTATGGGTTGGGACATGTTTTTGTACGTAAAAAAATTTTGACACCTAAAATCCCTCCAAATCTCGATTAGAGCCATATTAACGGAGATAAATCGATTTAAAGATTTTCATACTCGCCAGCCTGAAAATTATGGGTTGGGACATGTTTTTCGACGAAAAAAAATTTTGACACCTAAAATCGCTCCAAATCTCGATTAGAGCCATATTAACGGAGATAAATCGATTTAAAGATTTTCATACTCGCCAGCCTGAAAATTATGGGTTGAGACATGTTTTTGTACGACAAAAATTTTTGACACCTAAAATCCCTCCAAATCTCGATTAGAGCCATATTAACGGAGATAAATCGATTTAAAGATTTTCATACTCGCCAGCCTGAAAATTATGGGTTGGGACATGTTTTTCGACGAAAAAAAATTTTGACACCTAAAATCGCTCCAAATCTCGATTAGAGCCATATTAACGGAGATAAATCGATTTAAAGATTTTCATACTCGCCAGCCTGAAAATTATGGGTTGGGACATGTTTTTGTACGTAAAAAATTTTTGACACCTAAAATCCCTCCAAATCTCGATTAGAGCCATATTAACGGAGATAAATCGATTTAAAGATTTTCATACTCGCCAGCCTGAAAATTATGGGTTGGGACATGTTTTTGTACGTAAAAAAATTTTGACACCTAAAATCCCTCCAAATCTCGATTAGAGCCATATTAACGGAGATAAATCGATTTAAAGATTTTCATACTCGCCAGCCTGAAAATTATGGGTTGGGACATGTTTTTCGACGAAAAAAAATTTTGACACCTAAAATCGCTCCAAATCTCGATTAGAGCCATATTAACGGAGATAAATCGATTTAAAGATTTTCATACTCGCCAGCCTGAAAATTATGGGTTGAGACATGTTTTTGTACGACAAAAATTTTTGACACCTAAAATCCCTCCAAATCTCGATTAGAGCCATATTAACGGAGATAAATCGATTTAAAGATTTTCATACTCGCCAGCCTGAAAATTATGGGTTGGGACATGTTTTTCGACGAAAAAAAATTTTGACACCTAAAATCGCTCCAAATCTCGATTAGAGCCATATTAACGGAGATAAATCGATTTAAAGATTTTCATACTCGCCAGCCTGAAAATTATGGGTTGGGACATGTTTTTGTACGACAAAAATTTTTGACACCTAAAATCCCTCCAAATCTCGATTAGAGCCATATTAACGGAGATAAATCGATTTAAAGATTTTCATACTCGCCAGCCTGAAAATTATGGGTTGAGACATGTTTTTGTACGACAAAAATTTTTGACACCTAAAATCCCTCCAAATCTCGATTAGAGCCATATTAACGGAGATAAATCGATTTAAAGATTTTCATACTCGCCAGCCTGAAAATTATGGGTTGAGACATGTTTTTGTACGACAAAAATTTTTGACACCTAAAATCCCTCCAAATCTCGATTAGAGCCATATTAACGGAGATAAATCGATTTAAAGATTTTCATACTCGCCAGCCTGAAAATTATGGGTTGGGACATGTTTTTGTACGACAAAAATTTTTGACACCTAAAATCCCTCCAAATCTCGATTAGAGCCATATTAACGGAGATAAATCGATTTAAAGATTTTCATACTCGCCAGCCTGAAAATTATGGGTTGGGACATGTTTTTCGACGAAAAAAAATTTTGACACCTAAAATCCCTCCAAATCTCGATTAGAGCCATATTAACGGAGATAAATCGATTTAAAGATTTTCATACTCGCCAGCCTGAAAATTATGGGTTGGGACATGTTTTTCGACGAAAAAAAATTTTGACACCTAAAATCCCTCCAAATCTCGATTAGAGCCATATTAACGGAGATAAATCGATTTAAAGATTTTCATACTCGCCAGCCTGAAAATTATGGGTTGAGACATGTTTTTGTACGACAAAAATTTTTGACACCTAAAATCCCTCCAAATCTCGATTAGAGCCATATTAACGGAGATAAATCGATTTAAAGATTTTCATACTCGCCAGCCTGAAAATTATGGGTTGGGACATGTTTTTCGACGAAAAAAAATTTTGACACCTAAAATCGCTCCAAATCTCGATTAGAGCCATATTAACGGAGATAAATCGATTTAAAGATTTTCATACTCGCCAGCCTGAAAATTATGGGTTGGGACATGTTTTTGTACAACAAAAATTTTTGACACCTAAAATCCCTCCAAATCTCGATTAGAGCCATATTAACGGAGATAAATCGATTTAAAGATTTTCATACTCGCCAGCCTGAAAATTATGGGTTGGGACATGTTTTTGTACGTAAAAAAATTTTGACACCTAAAATCCCTCCAAATCTCGATTAGAGCCATATTAACGGAGATAAATCGATTTAAAGATTTTCATACCCACTAGCCTGAAAATTATGGGTTGGGACATGTTTTTCGACGAAAAAAAATTTTGACACCTAAAACCCCTCCAAATCTCGATTAGAGCCATATTAACGGAGATAAATCGATTTAAAGATTTTCATACCCACCAGCCTGAAAATTATGGGTTGGGACATGTTTTTCGACGAAAAAAAATTTTGACACCTAATATCCCTCCAAATCTCGATTAGAGCCATATTAACGGAGATAAATCGATTTAAAGATTTTCATACTCGCCAGCCTGAAAATTATGGGTTGGGACATGTTTTTGTACGTAAAAAAATTTTGACACCTAAAATCCCTCCAAATCTCAATTAGAGCCATATTAACGGAGATAAATCGATTTAAAGATTTTCATACTCGCCAGCCTGAAAATTATGGGTTGGGACATGTTTTTGTACGACAAAAATTTTTGACACCTAAAATCCCTCCAAATCTCAATTAGAGCCATATTAACGGAGATAAATCGATTTAAAGATTTTCATACTCGCCAGCCTGAAAATTATGGGTTGGGACATGTTTTTGTACGACAAAAATTTTTGACACCCAAAATCCCTCCAAATCTCGATTAGAGCCATATTAACGGAGATAAATCGATTTAAAGATTTTCATACTCGCCAGCCTGAAAATTATGGGTTGAGACATGTTTTTGTACGACAAAAATTTTTGACACCTAAAATCCCTTCAAATCTCAATTAGAGCCATATTAACGGAGATAAATCGATTTAAAGATTTTCATACTCGCCAGCCTGAAAATTATGGGTTGGGACATGTTTTTGTACAACAAAAATTTTTGACACCTAAAATCCCTCCAAATCTCGATTAGAGCCATATTAACGGAGATAAATCGATTTAAAGATTTTCATACCCACCAGCCTGAAAATTATGGGTTGAGACATGTTTTTGTACGACAAAAATTTTTGACACCTAAAATCCCTCCAAATCTCGATTAGAGCCATATTAACGGAGATAAATCGATTTAAAGATTTTCATACTCGCCAGCCTGAAAATTATGGGTTGAGACATGTTTTTGTACGACAAAAATTTTTGACACCTAAAATCCCTCCAAATCTCAATTAGAGCCATATTAACGGAGATAAATCGATTTAAAGATTTTCATACTCGCCAGCCTGAAAATTATGGGTTGGGACATGTTTTTGTACGACAAAAATTTTTGACACCTAAAATCCCTCCAAATCTCGATTAGAGCCATATTAACGGAGATAAATCGATTTAAAGATTTTCATACTCGCCAGCCTGAAAATTATGGCTTGAGACATGTTTTTGTACGACAAAAATTTTTGACACCTAAAATCCCTCCAAATCTCAATTAGAGCCATATTAACGGAGATAAATCGATTTAAAGATTTTCATACTCGCCAGCCTGAAAATTATGGGTTGGGACATGTTTTTGTACGACAAAAATTTTTGACACCTAAAATCCCTCCAAATCTCGATTAGAGCCATATTAACGGAGATAAATCGATTTAAAGATTTTCATACTCGCCAGCCTGAAAATTATGGGTTGGGACATGTTTTTCGACGAAAAAAAATTTTGACACCTAAAATCCCTCCAAATCTCGATTAGAGCCATATTAACGGAGATAAATCGATTTAAAGATTTTCATACTCGCCAGCCTGAAAATTATGGGTTGGGACATGTTTTTCGACGAAAAAAAATTTTGACACCTAAAATCCCTCCAAATCTCGATTAGAGCCATATTAACGGAGATAAATCGATTTAAAGATTTTCATACTCGCCAGCCTGAAAATTATGGGTTGGGACATGTTTTTGTACGACAAAAATTTTTGACACCTAAAATCCCTCCAAATCTCGATTAGAGCCATATTAACGGAGATAAATCGATTTAAAGATTTTCATACCCACCAGCCTGAAAATTATGGGTTGAGACATGTTTTTGTACGACAAAAATTTTTGACACCTAAAATCCCTCCAAATCTCGATTAGAGCCATATTAACGGAGATAAATCGATTTAAAGATTTTCATACTCGCCAGCCTGAAAATTATGGGTTGGGACATGTTTTTGTACGACAAAAATTTTTGACACCTAAAATCCCTCCAAATCTCGATTAGAGCCATATTAACGGAGATAAATCGATTTAAAGATTTTCATACTCGCCAGCCTGAAAATTATGGGTTGAGACATGTTTTTGTACGACAAAAATTTTTGACACCTAAAATCCCTCCAAATCTCAATTAGAGCCATATTAACGGAGATAAATCGATTTAAAGATTTTCATACTCGCCAGCCTGAAAATTATGGGTTGGGACATGTTTTTGTACGACAAAAATTTTTGACACCTAAAATCCCTCCAAATCTCGATTAGAGCCATATTAACGGAGATAAATCGATTTAAAGATTTTCATACTCGCCAGCCTGAAAATTATGGGTTGAGACATGTTTTTGTACGACAAAAATTTTTGACACCTAAAATCCCTCCAAATCTCGATTAGAGCCATATTAACGGAGATAAATCGATTTAAAGATTTTCATACTCGCCAGCCTGAAAATTATGGGTTGGGACATGTTTTTCGACGAAAAAAAATTTTGACACCTAAAATCGCTCCAAATCTCGATTAGAGCCATATTAACGGAGATAAATCGATTTAAAGATTTTCATACTCGCCAGCCTGAAAATTATGGGTTGGGACATGTTTTTGTACGACAAAAATTTTTGACACCTAAAATCCCTCCAAATCTCGATTAGAGCCATATTAACGGAGATAAATCGATTTAAAGATTTTCATACTCGCCAGCCTGAAAATTATGGGTTGGGACATGTTTTTGTACAACAAAAATTTTTGACACCTAAAATCCCTCCAAATCTCGATTAGAGCCATATTAATGGAGATAAATCGATTTAAAGATTTTCATACCCACCAGCCTGAAAATTATGGGTTGGGACATGTTTTTCGACGAAAAAAAATTTTGACACCTAAAACCCCTCCAAATCTCGATTAGAGCCATATTAACGGAGATAAATCGATTTAAAGATTTTCATACTCGCCAGCCTGAAAATTATGGGTTGGGACATGTTTTTGTACGACAAAAATTTTTGACACCCAAAATCCCTCCAAATCTCGATTAGAGCCATATTAACGGAGATAAATCGATTTAAAGATTTTCATACTCGCCAGCCTGAAAATTATGGGTTGGGACATGTTTTTCGACGAAAAAAATTTTGACACCTAAAATCGCTCCAAATCTCGATTAGAGCCATATTAACGGAGATAAATCGATTTAAAGATTTTCATACTCGCCAGCCTGAAAATTATGGGTTGGGACATGTTTTTGTACGACAAAAATTTTTGACACCTAAAATCCCTCCAAATCTCGATTAGAGCCATATTAACGGAGATAAATCGATTTAAAGATTTTCATACTCGCCAGCCTGAAAATTATGGGTTGAGACATGTTTTTGTACGACAAAAATTTTTGACACCTAAAATCCCTCCAAATCTCGATTAGAGCCATATTAACGGAGATAAATCGATTTAAAGATTTTCATACTCGCCAGCCTGAAAATTATGGGTTGGGACATGTTTTTCGACGAAAAAAAATTTTGACACCTAAAATCGCTCCAAATCTCGATTAGAGCCATATTAACGGAGATAAATCGATTTAAAGATTTTCATACTCGCCAGCCTGAAAATTATGGGTTGGGACATGTTTTTGAACGACAAAAATTTTTGACACCTAAAATCCCTCCAAATCTCGATTAGAGCCATATTAACGGAGATAAATCGATTTAAAGATTTTCATACTCGCCAGCCTGAAAATTATGGGTTGGGACATGTTTTTCGACGAAAAAAAATTTTGACACCTAAAATCCCTCCAAATCTCGATTAGAGCCATATTAACGGAGATAAATCGATTTAAAGATTTTCATACTCGCCAGCCTGAAAATTATGGGTTGGGACATGTTTTTCGACGAAAAAAAATTTTGACACCTAAAATCCCTCCAAATCTCGATTAGAGCCATATTAACGGAGATAAATCGATTTAAAGATTTTCATACTCGCCAGCCTGAAAATTATGGGTTGGGACATGTTTTTGTACGTAAAAAAATTTTGACACCTAAAATCCCTCCAAATCTCGATTAGAGCCATATTAACGGAGATAAATCGATTTAAAGATTTTCATACCCACCAGCCTGAAAATTATGGGTTGGGACATGTTTTTCGACGAAAAAAAATTTTGACACCTAATATCCCTCCAAATCTCGATTAGAGCCATATTAACGGAGATAAATCGATTTAAAGATTTTCATACTCGCCAGCCTGAAAATTATGGGTTGGGACATGTTTTTCGACGAAAAAAAATTTTGACACCTAAAATCGCTCCAAATCTCGATTAGAGCCATATTAACGGAGATAAATCGATTTAAAGATTTTCATACTCGCCAGCCTGAAAATTATGGGTTGGGACATGTTTTTGTACGACAAAAATTTTTGACACCTAAAATCCCTCCAAATCTCGATTAGAGCCATATTAACGGAGATAAATCGATTTAAAGATTTTCATACCCACCAGCCTGAAAATTATGGGTTGGGACATGTTTTTCGACGAAAAAAAATTTTGACACCTAATATCCCTCCAAATCTCGATTAGAGCCATATTAACGGAGATAAATCGATTTAAAGATTTTCATACTCGCCAGCCTGAAAATTATGGGTTGGGACATGTTTTTGTACGTAAAAAAATTTTGACACCTAAAATCCCTCCAAATCTCGATTAGAGCCATATTAACGGAGATAAATCGATTTAAAGATTTTCATACTCGCCAGCCTGAAAATTATGGGTTGGGACATGTTTTTGTACGACAAAAATTTTTGACACCTAAAATCCCTCCAAATCTCAATTAGAGCCATATTAACGGAGATAAATCGATTTAAAGATTTTCATACTCGCCAGCCTGAAAATTATGGGTTGGGACATGTTTTTGTACGACAAAAATTTTGACACCCAAAATCCCTCCAAATCTCGATTAGAGCCATATTAACGGAGATAAATCGATTTAAAGATTTTCATACCCACCAGCCTGAAAATTATGGGTTGGGACATGTTTTTGTACGACAAAAATTTTTTGACACCTAAAATCCCTCCAAATCTCAATTAGAGCCATATTAACGGAGATAAATCGATTTAAAGATTTTCATACTCGCCAGCCTGAAAATTATGGGTTGGGACATGTTTTTGTACAACAAAAATTTTTGACACCTAAAATCCCTCCAAATCTCGATTAGAGCCATATTAACGGAGATAAATCGATTTAAAGATTTTCATACCCACCAGCCTGAAAATTATGGGTTGGGACATGTTTTTCGACGAAAAAAAATTTTGACACCTAAAACCCTCCAAATCTCGATTAGAGCCATATTAACGGAGATAAATCGATTTAAAGATTTTCATACCCACCAGCCTGAAAATTATGGGTTGGGACATGTTTTTCGACGAAAAAAAATTTTGACACCTAATATCCCTCCAAATCTCGATTAGAGCCATATTAACGGAGATAAATCGATTTAAAGATTTTCATACTCGCCAGCCTGAAAATTATGGGTTGGGACATGTTTTTGTACGTAAAAAAATTTTGACACCTAAAATCCCTCCAAATCTCGATTAGAGCCATATTAACGGAGATAAATCGATTTAAAGATTTTCATACTCGCCAGCCTGAAAATTATGGGTTGGGACATGTTTTTGTACGACAAAAATTTTTGACACCTAAAATCCCTCCAAATCTCAATTAGAGCCATATTAACGGAGATAAATCGATTTAAAGATTTTCATACTCGCCAGCCTGAAAATTATGGGTTGGGACATGTTTTTGTACGACAAAAATTTTTGACACCCAAAATCCCTCCAAATCTCGATTAGAGCCATATTAACGGAGATAAATCGATTTAAAGATTTTCATACCCACCAGCCTGAAAATTATGGGTTGGGACATGTTTTTGTACGACAAAAATTTTTTGACACCTAAAATCCCTCCAAATCTCGATTAGAGCCATATTAACGGAGATAAATCGATTTAAAGATTTTCATACTCGCCAGCCTGAAAATTATGGGTTGGGACATGTTTTTGTACGACAAAAATTTTTGACACCCAAAATCCCTCCAAATCTCGATTAGAGCCATATTAACGGAGATAAATCGATTTAAAGATTTTCATACTCGCCAGCCTGAAAATTATGGGTTGGGACATGTTTTTCGACGAAAAAAATTTTGACACCTAAAATCGCTCCAAATCTCGATTAGAGCCATATTAACGGAGATAAATCGATTTAAAGATTTTCATACTCGCCAGCCTGAAAATTATGGGTTGGGACATGTTTTTGTACGACAAAAATTTTTTGACACCTAAAATCCCTCCAAATCTCGATTAGAGCCATATTAACGGAGATAAATCGATTTAAAGATTTTCATACTCGCCAGCCTGAAAATTATGGGTTGGGACATGTTTTTGTACGACAAAAATTTTTGACACCTAAAATCCCTCCAAATCTCGATTAGAGCCATATTAACGGAGATAAATCGATTTAAAGATTTTCATACTCGCCAGCCTGAAAATTATGGGTTGGGACATGTTTTTCGACGAAAAAAAATTTTGACACCTAAAATCGCTCCAAATCTCGATTAGAGCCATAATAACGGAGATAAATCGATTTAAAGATTTTCATACTCGCCAGCCTGAAAATTATGGGTTGGGACATGTTTTTGTACGACAAAAATTTTTGACACCTAAAATCCCTCCAAATCTCGATTAGAGCCATATTAACGGAGATAAATCGATTTAAAGATTTTCATACTCGCCAGCCTGAAAATTATTGGTTGGGACATGTTTTCGACGAAGAAAAATTTTGACACCTAAAATCCCTCCAAATCTCGATTAGAGCCATATTAACGGAGATAAATCGATTAAAGATTTTCATACTCGCCAGCCTGAAAATTATGGGTTGGGACATGTTTTTCGACGAAAAAAAATTTTGACACCTAAAATCCCTCCAAATCTCGATTAGAGCCATATTAACGGAGATAAATCGATTTAAAGATTTTCATACTCGCCAGCCTGAAAATTATGGGTTGGGACATGTTTTTGTACGTAAAAAAATTTTGACACCTAAAATCCCTCCAAATCTCGATTAGAGCCATATTAACGGAGATAAATCGATTTAAAGATTTTCATACCCACCAGCCTGAAAATTATGGGTTGGGACATGTTTTTCGACGAAAAAAAATTTTGACACCTTATATCCTTCCAAATCTCGATTAGAGCCATATTAACGGAGATAAATCGATTTAAAGATTTTCATACTCGCCAGCCTGAAAATTATGGGTTGGGACATGTTTTTCGACGAAAAAAAATTTTGACACCTAAAATCCCTCCAAATCTCGATTAGAGCCATATTAACGGAGATAAATCGATTTAAAGATTTTCATACTCGCCAGCCTGAAAATTATGGGTTGGGACATGTTTTTGTACGTAAAAAAATTTTGACACCTAAAATCCCTCCAAATCTCGATTAGAGCCATATTAACGGAGATAATCGATTTAAAGATTTTCATACCCACCAGCCTGAAAATTATGGGTTGGGACATGTTTTTCGACGAAAAAAAATTTTGACACCTAAAATCCCTCCAAATCTCGATTAGAGCCATATTAACGGAGATAAATCGATTTAAAGATTTTCATACTCGCCAGCCTGAAATTATGGGTTGGGACATGTTTTTCGACGGAAAAAATTTTGACACCTAAAACCCCTCCAAATCTCGATTAGAGCCATATTAACGGAGATAAATCGATTTAAAGATTTTCATACCCACCAGCCTGAAAATTATGGGTTGGGACATGTTTTTCGACGAAAAAAAATTTTGACACCTAATATCCCTCCAAATCTCGATTAGAGCCATATTAACGGAGATAAATCGATTTAAAGATTTTCATACTCGCCAGCCTGAAAATTATGGGTTGGGACATGTTTTTCGACGAAAAAAAAATTTTGACACCTAAAATCCCTCCAAATCTCGATTAGAGCCATATTAACGGAGATAAATCGATTTAAAGATTTTCATACTCGCCAGCCTGAAAATTATGGGTTGGGACATGTTTTTGTACGTAAAAAAATTTTGACACCTAAAATCCCTCCAAATCTCGATTAGAGCCATATTAACGGAGATAAATCGATTTAAAGATTTTCATACTCGCCAGCCTGAAAATTATGGGTTGAGACATGTTTTTGTTACGACAAAAATTTTTGACACCTAAAATCCCTCCAAATCTCAATTAGAGCCATATTAACGGAGATAAATCGATTTAAAGATTTTCATACTCGCCAGCCTGAAAAATATGGGTTGGGACATGTTTTTGTACGACAAAAATTTTTGACACCCAAAATCCCTCCAAATCTCGATTAGAGCCATATTAACGGAGATAAATCGATTTAAAGATTTTCATACCCACCAGCCTGAAAATTAT
The DNA here is from genome assembly GCF_037179485.1 of Ochlerotatus camptorhynchus. Classification (NCBI taxonomy): domain Eukaryota; kingdom Metazoa; phylum Arthropoda; class Insecta; order Diptera; family Culicidae; genus Ochlerotatus; species Ochlerotatus camptorhynchus. The sequence continues at coordinate 63,577 of NW_027041534.1, forward strand.
GGGTTGGGACATGTTTTTGTACGACAAAAATTTTTTGACACCTAAAATCCCTCCAAATCTCGATTAGAGCCATATTAACGGAGATAAATCGATTTAAAGATTTTCATACTCGCCAGCCTGAAAATTATGGGTTGGGACATGTTTTTGTACGAAAAAATTTTGACACCTAAAATCCCTCCAAATCTCGATTAGAGCCATATTAACGGAGATAAATCGATTTAAAAGATTTTCATACTCGCCAGCCTGAAAATTATGGGTTGGGACATGTTTTTGTACGACAAAAATTTTTGACACCCAAAATCCCTCCAAATCTCGATTAGAGCCATATTAACGGAGATAAATCGATTTAAAGATTTTCATACTCGCCAGCCTGAAAATTATGGGTTGGGACATGTTTTTCGACGAAAAAAAATTTTGACACCTAAAATCGCTCCAAATCTCGATTAGAGCCATATTAACGGAGATAAATCGATTTAAAGATTTTCATACTCGCCAGCCTGAAAATTATGGGTTGAGACATGTTTTTGTACGACAAAAATTTTTGACACCTAAAATCCCTCCAAATCTCGATTAGAGCCATATTAACGGAGATAAATCGATTTAAAGATTTTCATACTCACCAGCCTGAAAATTATGGGTTGAGACATGTTTTTGTACGACAAAAATTTTTGACACCTAAAATCCCTCCAAATCTCGATTAGAGCCATATTAACGGAGATAAATCGATTTAAAGATTTTCATACTCGCCAGCCTGAAAATTATGGGTTGGGACATGTTTTTCGACGAAAAAAAATTTTGACACCTAAAATCGCTCCAAATCTCGATTAGAGCCATATTAACGGAGATAAATCGATTTAAAGATTTTCATACTCGCCAGCCTGAAAATTATGGGTTGGGACATGTTTTTGTACGACAAAAATTTTTGACACCTAAAATCCCTCCAAATCTCGATTAGAGCCATATTAACGGAGATAAATCGATTTAAAGATTTTCATACTCGCCAGCCTGAAAATTATGGGTTGGGACATGTTTTTCGACGAAAAAAAATTTTGACACCTAAAATCGCTCCAAATCTCGATTAGAGCCATATTAACGGAGATAAATCGATTTAAAGATTTTCATACTCGCCAGCCTGAAAATTATGGGTTGGGACATGTTTTTGTACGACAAAAATTTTTGACACCTAAAATCCCTCCAAATCTCGATTAGAGCCATATTAACGGAGATAAATCGATTTAAAGATTTTCATACTCGCCAGCCTGAAAATTATGGGTTGGGACATGTTTTTCGACGAAAAAAATTTTGACACCTAAAATCGCTCCAAATCTCGATTAGAGCCATATTAACGGAGATAAATCGATTTAAAGATTTTCATACTCGCCAGCCTGAAAATTATGGGTTGAGACATGTTTTTGTACGACAAAAATTTTTGACACCTAAAATCCCTCCAAATCTCGATTAGAGCCATATTAACGGAGATAAATCGATTTAAAGATTTTCATACTCGCCAGCCTGAAAATTATGGGTTGGGACATGTTTTTCGACGAAAAAAAATTTTGACACCTAAAATCGCTCCAAATCTCGATTAGAGCCATATTAACGGAGATAAATCGATTTAAAGATTTTCATACTCGCCAGCCTGAAAATTATGGGTTGGGACATGTTTTTGTACGACAAAAATTTTTGACACCTAAAATCCCTCCAAATCTCGATTAGAGCCATATTAACGGAGATAAATCGATTTAAAGATTTTCATACTCGCCAGCCTGAAAATTATGGGTTGAGACATGTTTTTGTACGACAAAAATTTTTGACACCTAAAATCCCTCCAAATCTCAATTAGAGCCATATTAACGGAGATAAATCGATTTAAAGATTTTCATACTCGCAGCCTGAAAATTATGGGTTGGGACATGTTTTTGTACGACAAAAATTTTTGACACCCAAAATCCCTCCAAATCTCGATTAGAGCCATATTAACGGAGATAAATCGATTTAAAGATTTTCATACCCACCAGCCTGAAAATTATGGGTTGGGACATGTTTTTGTACGACAAAAATTTTTGACACCCAAAATCCCTCCAAATCTCGATTAGAGCCATATTAACGGAGATAAATCGATTTAAAGATTTTCATACTCGCCAGCCTGAAATTATGGGTTGGGACATGTTTTTGCACGTAAAAAAATTTTGACGCCTAAAACCCCTCTAAATCTCGATTAGAGCCATATTAACGGAGATAAATCGATTTAAAGATTTTCATACTCGCCAGCCTGAAAATTATGGGTTGGGACATGTTTTTGTACGAAAAAAATTTTTGACACCTAAAATCCCTCAAATCTCGATTAGAGCCATATTAACGGAGATAAATCGATTTAAAGATTTTCATACTCGCCAGCCTGAAAATTATGGGTTGGGACATGTTTTTCGACGAAAAAAAATTTTGACACCTAAAATCCCTCCAAATCTCGATTAGAGCCATATTA
>NW_027041536.1:2500-32546 GCF_037179485.1 Ochlerotatus camptorhynchus
TGTTAGATTAGATTAGAGAAGATTACCTAAGACGCAATGAACAATCTGAGATAGTTGCGAGGCAAGCTGCTCTTGATGGATTCTCGATCGCTGGAATCGAGAAAAGTACTTTCATCCGCCAATCGCTTCAGAGGAGAGGATTTTCTTTGCCCACTGGTAGGACAAACGTGATGAATCTGATTCGCTACAACTATGGCCTTCATTTGGCTGTTTCCGACGACCTTTATAAAAACTCAGCTGAAGTCGAACGTGTTGTGCAGTATACTGATTCCAGTCCGATCTAAGTTCTGATAAATTAGACTCTGAATCCTATAGTGTATGTATTTATACCTACAGTGTACCCCAAGTCAAAACGATCTTGTTGCGTATCAGACATATAGTGAAGCTTTTTAAACGTTCTTCTTTGAAAAGTGGACTTCTTCAAGCAAATATTTCTAAAGCTCGTGGAAAGGAATTGAAATTTTATTGGATCTAAATACCAAATGTGTCGAAAAAAACTCTCGGTGAGCTAAATCTCAAGCATCTCTCTGTCAAAGAGGATGACATAGAAGCAATACAATCACAGTTAGATTGCATACAGCATGTTCGTCTCGCTGCTGAAGCTTTATCAAGTCGTAACGCAGATCTCCTCCAAGCTGAAGGAACCCTACATTTCCTCATCAGTACTCTCAAGGACCAAACAAATCACAACGGAAAAGGACTTTTCCAAACGGTGGTCACGCGAATCTCTGAAAGACGCAACGTTGAACAAAGATTGTAGGAAATGAATTTTCACTGGCATCTCGGACTCAAATTATGAAAATGGCCAAATTGGTAGCATCAAGAGTAATCGACTTGACAAGACCAGTCTTCATCGAATCATCCCGTTCCGGAGACATCTTTCCAATGGATAGAAGAAGTACACACAGAGTCAAAAGTGAAGGTTGGTGTATGTTAGAGAACAACTTACTCAGTGTATTCATGAACACACTTTTAAACGCATCGTACCTAGTACAAGTAACACTGACATTGCTAAAAAAAATCCAAAAGTATTTTCCAAAAATTCGAATATTTTTCCAGGCTCATTTGCCGTAGCTTTGCGGAGCCGATATTCATTGTTTAGATCACAAAATTACTTAAAACTAACGTTAGTAAAGCAGGGACCGATTACTAGCGGCTATCTCGAGGTTAGGTAATAGATTCTAACAAATGGATGGCAGGGTAGGGATTGAGAACTGACGACATACTGACGAAAAAGACAGACATGGGGGAGCTAACAACTGGAGAGAACACAAGATGACACTAACTACTAAATCCTCAGATCTATCCGTTTTAAAAACACATAAATATAATCGCAATAGTCGATACCTTGGCTCGCCAAGACATCTCCAACGAGTATCTCGGGTTGTTATCCTCGGGCCCTGAGGAATGTGGATAACTTCTTTTCAAAGCTTTGAAAAGCATTAGACCAATGTTTCCTCATCATCATCAAACTTTTGTTTTAAGAAGCGTTCGAACCTTAAGCATGAACACCTGAACTTGTTGACATTCCTTAAGTCGTATTTCATGAATCAAGATCAGCCAAAGTGATATCAGCAAAAGCCAACTGAATGATTTCACTTGAAGCAAGGACTAAAAGTTGATCTTGCAGTTGCTATCTGATATGCGATAAAATAAAAATTAAATTAATACGTTTTTTTTTTCGTTTGTATTACTTCAATCGAGAATTCCCGATTCCCGGAAATTTCCGGGAAAGCCTAATGTTGTATTCCCGAATCCCGGGATTTATAAAATGTCGGAAATCGTTATCCTCTAGACGCGATTAACCACAAGGAATCTATGTCGATTGAAGTCAGGCCATGATTGGTCACTCATCAAATATCGTAAATCTTTTACGAAGTGGAACCTAGATGCATCAACAAAGTAAAATCAATACCTCACTGAGGACAATTGATGGTTTCTTGCTTTATGTTTTTTTAACCGGATGTCCGAGATACCGGTTCTGGTGGCCACGATCAACTTTCTCATTAGAATGGTCATGCAATACTTTAAAACACATAATAAAAAGTGTATGAAACGATTCTTTGTATATGAGGTCACTTTTATGGCTACTAGGGGTCAGTGACCTAATCCGGATGTTCCGGATACCAGATTCGGAATATCCGGATTAGATCACTGGCCACTTACAACCAGAAACATGATAAAATATTCGAAGAATCGTTTAGGTCACTGGTCTCTTATAACCAGAATAATAACAAAATATTCAAATGATCGTTTCATACGCATCAATTTGATGTGCTTTGATGTGTTGCATGGCCATTCTTATTAAAAAGTTGATTGTGGCCACCAAATATGGTATCCGGAACATCCGGACTAGGTCAATGGCCACTTATAACCAGATTTTTGGCAAAATATTCGAAGAATCGTTTCATACGCATCAATTTGATATGTTTTGATGTGTCGCATGCCTCGCTAGATGCGCATCTCAATAGAATAAACCTCGTGGACAGCAACATCTATCGGTGTGAAAACGGTTACGACGACATCGATCACGCAGTTTGGCAATGTACGGATAATGACGCCGCCAGAGAGCGATTTTTGAATACCATCGAGGCCCAAGGAGGACAACTCTATATTCTTTCAAAGACGTGTTGGGTACCCAATATATGCTATATGCAGTCGATTTATGTTTTTCTGCAAATGTCTAGTATAAGAATTTAATTCGTTTGTCTTTTGTATCTCTTTATTAGTTTTTGTTTGTCTTGTCCCCCGTCTCGATGAGTCTCATCGTTGCCCACTGGTCACCATAGCCGGTCGAACTCCAGACGAATCTAGAACCACACTACCGTTCATACTGGCGACATCGCTCTGCTGAGACAACGAAACCCTACCCCCCAGCTCCTCCCCTTTTCCTATCTTTCGACAATATACCCCTCTAACCTCGGGTAAGCCACGAGTATTCGGCCCAACTCCTACTAGACATTATTTCGGGGGTTTGAGTCGAAGTGACTAGTGAAGTGAGAAAAGTCACGTCGTGGTGACGTGACTCTCTGTGCAAATCAAATGAAGAGTCACGTCACCACGACGTGACTTTTCTCACTTCACTAGTGACAACAGTCACTTCGACTCTCGGAATAACCCCCAGAATTAAGTGAATATTGTTACAAACAAAGAACAATGAATTATCGGCTCCGTAAAGCTAACGCGATTGAGCCTTACAAATAAACGAACAAGATAAATGTGTTGCATGAGCATTATTATGAGAAGGTTGATTGTGACCACCAGATCTAGTATCGGGAATATCCGGATTAGGCCACTGGTCACTAGTAATCAGAATATTGACAAAATATTCGAAGAATCGTTTCATACGCATCAATTTTTATTAAAAAGTTGATTGTGGCCACCGAATACGGTATCCGGAACATCTAGATTAGGTCACTTTTTTTGGGTAGATTAGCTTCAGAATTTTGGCAAAATATTCGAAGAATCATTTCATATGCATCAATTTGATGTGTTTTGATGTGTCGCATGAGCATTCTTATGAGAAGGTTGATTGTGACCACCGAATCCGGTGTGTGCAACATCTAGATTAGGTCACTGGCCACTTATAACCAGAAAATTGGCAAAATTTTCAAAGAATCGTTTCATACGCATCAATTTGATGTGTTTTGATAAGTCGCATGGCCATTTTTATGAAAAACTTTATTGCGACCACCGGTACCGGTGTCCGGAACATCCGAATTAGGTAACTGACCATTAGTAACCAGAAACATGGCAAAATATTTGGAAAATCGTTTCATACGCATCAATTTGATGTGTCGTATGAGCATTCTTATGAGAAAGTTGATTGTGGCCATCGGAACCGGTATCCGGAATATCCGAATTAGGACGCTGGCCACTTATAACCAGAATATTGGCAAAATATTTGAAGAATCGGTTCATATGCATCAATTTGATGTGATTTGATAAGTCGCATGGCTATTTTTATGAAAAAGTTGTTTATGGTAACCGAATCCGGTATCCGGAACATCGAGATTAGGTCACTGGCTATACATAACCTTAATATTGTCAAAACATTCGAAGAATCGTTTCAAACGTATCATTTTGATTTGTTTTGATGTGTCGCATGACCATTCTTATAAGAAAGTTGGATGTGGACACCGGAGCCAGATTCCATTACGTCCGGATTAGGTTACATGAAGCAAGAAACCATCAATGGACCTCAGTAAGGCACTGATTTTACCATGTTGATGCATATAGGTTCCATTTTCTAAAAGATTTACGATATTGGATGAGTGACCAACATACCGCCACTGTGGCCAACCCTGACTTCATTCGGCATCGATTCATTTTATATCAATCGTGTCAAAATCAGTTCTATAGGGTGTCTTAGAAAGTATAAACAAACTTTCAACTAGCCACCATTTCTACCCCAATGAAGTTTATCAGCTGTTCATCGATGTGTGTTGTTGTTCGCTCATTGCTCATCAAGTTTGCACAAGTGCATTTTTTTCAAAATCAACAAAATGCTAGGCATTTTCCCGGAAAAGCGCAAACAGATCGTGTACAAATGGTGCTATTCTCAACCTATCAGTAACACCTTAAAGGAAGTTTTGAAAAATGGAGGAAGTAAGTATCAGAGCAGTCCAATCTGCCATCCGGAAGTTTGGTGAAGAAGTTACGTTGGACGACACATCGAAATTTGGCCGTAAACCGAGACTGGTGGACCGAAAAGTGGACCAATCTCTCGTCAATAAGAAAAGTGCCTCTGTTCGAGATTTGGCAAAAAAAAAACTGAGATCATCGAAGGATAACGTCCTACGTGCGAAGGCAAAAAACGGGCTGAAATCGTTCAAGAAGCAGAAGAAGTCGAAACGGATTCAGAAACAATCCGCACCCGTCAAACCGAGGGCTTGGCGTGTGTTATCATGGACGATGAAACATACGTCAAATTTGACTACTAGACGCTTCCGGGAGACAAATACTACACTTATAAAATTCGACTCATTTTTTTTGGCGAATTTCCATGACGAAATTCCACATGCTTTTCATGTGTCTACACATAAATAGAATCCACTCAGAAGTACACATGAAATTTATGAGTCAAATGAATAGTATGTGTGGTTACACATGAATTTTATGTGTACACATAAGCATTAGACTGATGCAAAATTTGACTTTTTCGCTCCACAGTGCTTAAATGGTTTCAAATCGGGTCGTGATTAGCCTCCAAAAGTTACAACTCATTTGGTTAGAAACAGACTTCGCACAAACCATTTGAAGTTTACATGTAAATTACTATGGGAAATCTCAACTTTTTGTTCATTACCTTCTAGTCTTTTTCCATATTGAGCAGCAAAACAGCTCGATAGCTATTCTTATAGAAAATTTTCTCAGCTACAACTTTGCTCAAGATCGTTTCTATGTAAAACGAGACAGGAAAATGTTATTAATTATTTAAGAGATTGAAAACTTATGACATGATCAAGCAGCTACTCTGTAGGCAACACTGTATTTTGCAGTGTGACATAGTAGCCATTCTTTTTGTGTCCTATTCAACGCCCCAGAAACACCAATGTTGCCTGCTGAGCAGTTGATTGAGCATGATCATAAGACATCAGTGCATTGAACCATTGATAACTTTCGATCCTTGCATTTAATCGAAAAGTGATCTTCAGCAAAGTTATACCTGGGAAAATTTCCTACAAGTACAGTTGAAAGCTTTTGAAGCAGACCGGTATGGTGAATTATTAGATAGACATGAACAAAAATCTTGGTTTTACCATAGTAATTCCCATACAAACTTCAAATGGTTTGTGCCATCTCAGTTTCTCACCAAATGGGTTCAAATTTTGAGAGGTCAGTCAGGATCCGATTTGGAATCGTTTAAGTATTGTGGAGCGAAAATTTCAAATTTTGCATCACTCTAATAAACATAAGACCTATGTGTCCGAAACATATATATCATTTGTTTATCAAATTGCTAAAATTCATGTATGGAACACAAAAAAATGATCATTCAATTTTTATTAGTGTCCACCAAGGGGGAATCAACTCTGCACACTTACCCGAAACACAGTATGACACTCTACTTAGCACGTTAAGGCACACTCTGATACGTATGACATGGACATGGCAACCCTGTTGATCGCTGAAGTTTTTCTAATCGATTTACCCGTTGCTAAGTTGTTTACTCCAAATGAAAATATCCGGCAATTCTGGTGATTAATCCTAGAACTATAAAAGTTTATTGAGGTATACTAAGTTTGGTGCCGTTTTTAAAACGGAATAGGCATGGGATGAGGTAAATATTGTCAAAAGTTCTCCTCGAGTGAAAAACTATTAAATATAATATACAAACTCAGCTTTTAGGCGTACTTTTGGAAACAGTTGGAGCTGGAGTATGACCAAATAAATCTTCACACAAGCATATTAAGAACACAAACATTAAAGCCTGAATAAGACAGAGCTCTACATCGGGGGAACCGGGAGGCAGTGATGCAAAATATCATGACACTCACGTGACACTCGTCTTCGCACCAACCGACTATCGCTGACAGATCGTTTTGCCACGCAGTGAGAGTTAGAGCCATGGCAAACAACAATCACCAGTAATGGTTGCTGCTCACAAGCAAAACGCTACACTCGCTGCTGATGATGAAATGCACAACGAAAACAGTGAAGACTTCTGCAGTACGATCATGAGAAAAAGCGAAACGACAGAAGAAAATGAAAACAATGCCTATGCATTCCAAGTTCGTCTCGGCAGGCGCGACTGTGTGAGTTACAAACAAAGCAGGCAACATGAAACGGAAGCTGTTGGGTTCACTCACCAACACACTCAAATAAGCAAGTAAAGCAGCAACTGCTTCAAAACGAGCACAGATGAGTGTCGACAATCACCAGTTGCTTTTTACTTCTTTCGTCAACTTGATGGATGGTCATGGAGAGAGCTTCGACGAGCACATTGATAGGAATGTACAAAGCGTTACTACCATCAGCTGTTTGGCGATCGTGATTGTGATAAGTCGCAGCTCTGCCGGGAGGGCCCCCATCAGGCAGAGATGTCCCAACAGCCGGAAGGAATTAAAAAAAAGACTAAACTTTAAAATACAATGCAGCATCCTCTAAAAAGCGCATTACTGCTGCCAGTGTGGAGGAATCATCTTTTTGGTAGCCCGTAGAGTTCCCGCAGATTCTGATACTGAGGGCATACGCAAAGAATGTGCTCGATTGAGGCTGGGGTTCTACAACCGACGCAAGACCTGTGGAACGGCGTTGCACCGAAATTGTGCGAGATCTTGCTGTGACCGGTCATCAAACGCGATGCTATCTTCTGATCCCACAGATTCAACGGTTCTGTCCACTTCCTCGTCGTCCCTTTGATCCGTCTGATGAAGAGGAAGCGGTTTCGGACCCATTAAGCGTCCCAAGCTTCCCATATTTTGCTCACGATCCAGCGCTTGACATTGTGTAACGGTACTTCGTTGGTATAGCGAGGGGCAGATGGTCCTGCCCCAGCCAGAAAGTCAGCTTCAGAGTTGCCTGGAACCCAGCAGAATACCGAGTTTGGTGGTGCGGACTTCATCGTTGCCTTTACCCAGGGATGAGTTGAGGCCTCGGATTCAGGGCTTGTGTGACGCTGTGCCAATCCGTGAGGACCAGGATCGGTCGGTCCGAGGGCGTTGTAGCAGCGATAAAGATGGTAGCAGCTTCAGCAGAGAAGACAAAACATTCTGGCGGTAAGCTGCAGCTGGTTAGTGTGATGTTTCCGGCAATACCGATACCGACTCCGGCCCGTTGCGAATGAAGTTTAAAGGAGATATTAATATCACAAACTATAATAATTATAATCTACAGTTCGATCAAAATCTTGTCCACTCACATCTGTTCCTTTACTATGCCTTGATGACAAAACCCTACAGGGTAACTTTTACACCATTCCTTCAACATGCAGGTAGTCTAGCAAGACAAGCTTCTGCATCGAGCTTCATCTGTCCGGAACTATTTTGTGGAGTTCCTGAGTGCGCTCTGAGGATGGACCTTAGAACTTGGGAAACGTCTATAGTAAATTCTAACTGTAATGCCACGGACACACCCAGAAAAGCCAAAAGGTTTATAACACCGTGTGCTGCCAAAGCTCGGTTCTTACTTAATCTTTTGAAAACAGATCTTCGGGTAATGACTTCAATAAAATTGGAAAAATTCAGTTTAGCGACTGTCGTTTTTGTCAATTTGAAATCTAAACTGCTGAACAATGCTGCAATTGCGGAGCAATGTTCAATCAAAGAATGTCAATATTTGGAAAGAGATATTAAAACCATTTTGAAATTTTGCAAAGCAATTCCATCATGGTATTAGACTTTTTAAGACGAGTTGAGCCTAGGTGGGACTGCATGCTATGTCAACCAATATCTATCACATCTTAATTGTGACAAGATATGCGACTAGTACCACATTAAATATGGGTCAAACAACTTAAGTATTGGACGCAGGTGTAAAATTGCTCTACAGACGAAAAACAAAAGTGTTTGCCGGAAAAATCACCTGTTGATTTTTTTAAATTTTCCATATATTTTTCCAATATTTTTTTAAAAACAAAACGTAATTTTATGTTCGGGTGGTGAGCTTCCCGATGAACATCCCAGTTAAATAATATATTCAAAATATCGATTTTGCTCCACCAGACTCAATTGATTCTAAATCAGATCCTGATAATTCTCCCAAAATTTGAATTTATTTGTATGCGAACTCATACCCTCATGGCCCTTTGAAGTTTATGTGGGAATTACTATGGAAAAAGTGAATTTTATGTTCTCAACGTCCTAGAACTTTGCCATCATAATTTACGGAAAAGCTTGCTGTATGATCATATTTGAAATTTATCAGCTACAACATTGTTCAAGACCACTTTTTGATTTGACTTCTAGGTGATTAGTTATTAATTGATTTCGAAGCTGATAACTTTTTGATATGATTAATCGACTGCTTTCAGGGCAACACTGCATCATGCGCTTATGACATAGTAACCTGGATTTCTTGCCCTATTCTTCTTGCCAAGCACACCGAGAAGTTTGTGGAGCATGTCAGAAGAATATCATCCTCGTTTTTAAATAATAACTAACTATCCTGCCGTTCAATCTAAATGCGGTCTTCAGCAAATTTGCGGCTGAGAAAATTTCACATTAGTACATACAGCAAACTTTTCCGCAGATTATTACTGCGAAGTTCTCGAACGATGAGATCAAAATGTACAATGTTTACAAAATCACACCACATTTTGTTTTTCGTTTTTGCTCTGACACACAATAGTTTTAACATATTTTGTATAGTTGATTTCATAAATGTCAATCTCGAAATGAATTATATTTCACTTGTCAACAATTTAATTGATAGCTCTGTTTTCCTTTTCAACGATACACATTTCCATCATGACGCTGTCCAGAATCCACATATTGAGATATTTTGGATCTCCCTTCCTCACGTGGAAATGATCCACATACATTTAAAAAAACGTCAACTACCCTCCCCTTGCTACTGTCCACGTGCCCGCGGCTGAAAGTGTATTTAATAAAGAAATCTTATCTACGGTCCACGTGGAATATGGACATCACTTCATCGAAAACTTTTCATTCTGATTCCACGCTCACCGAGAAGCTTATTACTATTCATCGGAGCATTCCTGATTTTCATACCATTCGCTTCCAATTATGTCAATAATATTGACAAATTGACGCTTCAGTCTCGATGATTGCGGTCACGTCCATCATAGCGGAAAGTGCCAGTGGCGCCTGCTTGTACGGTTTTTGGTCGCATTGTTGAAACCACCACCGTTCCTCTTGATTCCAGCGACATTATTTCGTCATTTTATTTACTCCCCACACAACACCGAGTAAATATTTTGATCGGATTTGGAGCTGATCATCTTCGAGTCTTTAATCGATCGCGCTTTTGCTAGTGTTATTGGATTTTCACTCGGCGATGGATGGTAAATATTTTGCTCGCATTTTCGACGCCGTGCTAGAAAAAGGAAATCTGTAAGCACATGGCGTAAAGGTTCCATTACGATAAAGCAGGTATGGAACGTGTTTTCCTTCGTGGACAGTTTGTGTGCGCTGTGTTCTGCTGTGCGCGTGAGTGAACATGCGAACGGCCAAGGTCACGTGTGCCCATGCATTTGCAATTTCGAAAAGACACTGCTCACCGCCGTTCTCCGCACTGTCTGCATCAGCCAATGTGTGCATCTAAGAGTGCACTCATGTGTTATGGCATGTGTACGCGGAGTCCGCGATGTTCCAAACATTGACTTGACGTGCCGCTGTCGGTCTGGTCAGAAGAACGAACTATTAGTCAATGCTACAGTATTATAGAAAACAGGTGTGCTACATCAAAATAAACGACGGAAAGTTACATAAACCGAAGGTTTATATTTACACTGTGGGCTCGTAAATCTTGCTCTACATTTACGCTGTCCACTTGTCTGCTGCAGTGAGACTGAACATACTGAACTGGACGATCCAGCATCGAGTCACACCGCCGATGGTGGATGAATCTATTTTGGAATGATGAAGCGTATCCACTACATCAGAAATAGATTGGTGCACAGTTAGGAAATTCACCTTAACTGACTCATTTCAGAGGTACTTTTGTCGTTCTGTTTGTAATCGGCACAAGGTAAGCTTTGGTGTATCGAAATCATTTCTATTTGCACCTCAAAGAGATGACGACGGTGATGATGCGACGTCCGATGTCGAAATGAAACTCATTTCATCCAAAGATGCCGTCAGCGGATGTGGATGGATGAGGGTTTCAGAAGGTTGCCGGAAACTGCAAGGGAAATTGGGTCAGTGCATCTCTGTGGCTTGGATATTTACCAAAGTGCAGAGCAAGATCAAAGTGAGATCTAAATAGTTTGAATGCTAGTGATGAGATACTTGGTCAGAGGTATAAATGAACTTGGTGTCGAGAATGAAGGCAACAGATGTAGATTCAGCATCATTGGCACGAAGAGCGATGGACATTTCAATTGCAATTCGGAACATCAGATGTAAGGTTGAAAAAAAAATATAAAATGGTCGCGTATATCCGAATGTTTAAATTAAGAATAAATATTCAGAATGCTTTAAGAACTGTCAAAGAATAATAAATTATTGCCAAAATCTAATCAAAAACGTCAAATATAACTAAAAATCCAAGTCTGAGTTTTTGATGCATACTACGTCTTGAGGGAAGCTACAGAAGGTGAACCGAAAAAATCGGAAGCTACAGAAGGTGAATCGAAAATCAAAAAAAATGGAAAAAATATACTTTTCTTAAACAAATACCATTTTCCCATTAAAAAGTTTTGAATAATGTTCAAATAAAACGTGAAAATTGTGTCGCTGTTTTCATGAAATAAACGTTTTCCCTAACCCAGACGTCATATTCGAGAAACAACACTTGGTTGGGTCATAATTAGCCTCCCTCATAGTACGAAACTATCTAGACACAAACCATATGAAGTTTATATGGAAATTAGTATGAGAAAACCATTTTTTATGTTCATAAATATCTTACAATTCACCATATTGCAATGCTCATAGGGATTTTTTTCATCTACAACTTTGTTCAAGGCCACTTTTCGATAAAATGTAAGGATCAAAAGTTTTTAATGATTCAAGCCAGCAACTGTTCAGCAGGCAACATTGGTGTTTCTGGAGCCTAGAATAGAGCATAAAAATCATGGCTACTATGTCACACTGTAAAATACAGTGTTGCCCACAAAACAGCTGCTTGGTCAGGCCATAAGATTGTCAATCTCTTACTATTTAAATTGATGTTCGGATGAAAAACGAACTTCTGCAAGGTTGTAACCAGGGCCCCACAAAGTCACTTTCAATCGAAAATCGTGAAGCGACGATGAAGCTGTCAACCATCACTTTCAATTGAATGTCATTCTGTCTTCCCTTCGAGCAGATCCCCGTCAACATCAACAGAACCACTTTCGATCAGTTTTCATGCTGTTTGTTTTGGCTTGACTAGTCTTCATTTCTTCTTTCATTGTCAAATGAACTTACTTTTGCATTGAAGCGAAGCTGTTCGATTCAAATCCGTGCAGTTTTTATTACTTTTGTTGCTTGTTCACTCGGTTCATTTAAGCGTCAATGTCAAATTTATCACTGTCGGGTGGTTTGTTTACCCATAAATATGGGTATTTTTTAATTTTTTAATTTAATTAAAAAAATTGATATGCAACGCCATTTTTAAATCCAAGATGGTGGCTTCCAGTTTATGAAAAAGTGGAAAATGCTGTCAAATACTTATCAATAAAGGTATTTTTGGAATCAGGATAATGTCTAGAGGATGAAAATCGATATCCGATGCCATTTTGAAATCGAAGATGGCGGCTTCCGATTTACGAAAAAGTAGAAATACAGTCAAAACACATCAATATTGGTATTTTTGTAATCGGGATGGCGTCCAGAGGCCGGAAATAGATATTTGACGCCATTTAGAAATCCAATATGACGGCTTCCTATTTCAGAAAAAAAAATGGGAAATGCTGATGCCATCCCATCAATATGGATATTTTTAGAATCGGGGTGACGTCTGGAGATTGGAAATCAATATTCGACGCCACTTTGAAATCCATGATGGTGGCTTACGGAGGAAAGTTGTAAATTCTATCAAATACCCATACAAACGGTTTTTTTTAGATCAGGGTAACGTCTAGAAGCCGGAAATCGATATCCGACGCCATTTTGTAATACAAGACGGTGGCCTCCGATTTGCGGAAAAGTGTCAAATATCCTAAAATATGGTTATTTTCAGAATGGGGAAGAGACGTAGATGCCGAAAATTTATGTCACGCCGTCTTTAAATCCAAGATGGTGGCTTTGATTCAGAAAAACTGTGAAATACTGTCAAATACTAATCAATGTGGGTTTTTTGGAATCGGGCTGACATCTAGATGCCAGAAATCGATGTCTGACGCCATCATGAAATTCAAGATGGTGGCTTCCGTTTTCAGAAGAAGTGTCAAATAGCCTACAAATGACATCGAATATCGATTTTCGACACTTTTTGTGAAACCCGTTGGCCGCCATATTGGATTCCAAAATGGCATCGGATATCGATTTTCAACATTCACACTTTGTCCCCATTCCGAAAATACCCATATTGTAGGGTATCTGATACTCGCTGAACCCTGATGGCCGCCATATTGGATTCCGAAGTGGTATCTGATATCGATTTTCGGCATCTCGCGTTGTCCCTGTTCCAAAAATAACCATATTGTAGGGTATTTGACACTTTTTCTGAAACCCTATGGCCGCCATATTGGAGTCCAACATAGCATCGGATATCGATTTTCGTCAGCCACGCGTTGTCTCCGTTCCGAAAATACCCATATCTTAGGGTATTTGACACGTTTTATGAATCTTGATTTCCACCATATTGGAATCCAAAATGGCGTCGAATATCGATTGTCGGCATCTACGCGTCGTCCCCGTTCCGAAAATACCCATATTGTAGGATAGTTGACACTTTTTAAATCCTGATGGCCGCCATATTGGTTCCGAAAATACCCATATCTTAGGGTATTTGACACTTCATAAAACCAATGGCCACTATCTTGAATTCCAACATGGCGTTGGATATCGATGTTCAGCCTTTACGCGGCATCCCTGTTCCAAAAATACCCTATTGTAGGGTATTTGACACTTTTTCTGAAACGTATTGTAGGGTATTTGAGACTTTCCCTGACCCTGATGGCTGCCATCTTGGACTCCAGAATGGCCTCGTTAATTTAATTTTCGTTTAATATAAAATAATATATTATTACTACATATAATCCGGATGCCATCCCTATCGGCAACCGATATTGTTTGGAAGCAGCTTTCGAGTCATTCATTGCGTCAATTGAAACAAGTCTGCTTCAAATTAAATGAACTGAAGCACTTGACGAACGAAACAAGTGATAGTCCAGTCATGTTTGAAAAGAGGAATGTTCATCGTGACTCGATAACAAGAAACACGATGACTTACACGAAAATGATATTGCTCGAAATGAAGCGATTCTGCGGAGAGTTCATTTCTTTTCTTTTTTTCGAAAATGCAGAACCCTGGTAGTAACTGAAATAAAAAATCCACAACAAGAGCTCTAGAACTTTTTTACAGTGTAATATGGGAAAAGGCTAGAAGACAATGAACAAAAAACAACTTAATTTCCCATAGTGATTTCCATATAAACTTCAAATGGTTTGTGCCAATCAGTTTCTTACCAAATGAGCTCAAATTTTGAGAGACTAATCAGGACCTGTTTTGAAGCCCTTTTAAAGAGAATTCTTTTCAGCGTTCTTTTCAAGAGCGTTCTTTTCAAAAGCGCTCTTTTCAAGAACGCTCTTTACAAGAGCACCGCTTTCAGGAGCGCCCTTTTAAAAGCGCCCTTTCACTAGCGCCCAAAATTGTAATAGAGGAATATAGGTATATCTGGGTTACCGAACCCTTTGCAAAACCGATTAAGGGGTAATTAAAAGTACTGCCGTATCTAGGATGGGGATTCTGAGTGCTCTTATGGCAGAGAGTCTAGGCGCTTCGGTTGGGCCTTATTTTGGGTTTCCTTCCAACACATTGTTTTGCAAAAACACGGCACATTAGTTCATTCATCATTCACACAACACATATATTTTAACAGATAGTTCAACATACAATGTAGTTACAACACTTTAGATATATTTACAGGTCTATTACACTTAACACAAACACATTAAAAACCATTGTGCCTCTACTCTATCCATCCTTGCGAGTCAGAGCCGACTGACCTATCGTAATAATATTATAATTGTCACCCCCAAATAACTAGACGATCGCTGACTGCTGTAACGTCATTGATTCCGATCTCCCTTGATGGTTATCGCTACCTAATATTCTCCTCAGTTATTGATTCCGCATTCGTGGTAGTATCCCAACGAGAAGGGAGGTGGTACTCAGCATGTAAAACAAGATCGACGGAAAACAAATCAAGGAAAAACATAGAATCTCCAACAGACAGGTATTCGATGAAAGGCAAAATCCATAGAGGTCCTACGATTTTCCAAATATTCCTTGAACATCCCTGGAATTTTTCTGAAGTTCACGGAATTTTTCGTAAATTTCTCTGGACTTCATCGAAGTTCTCTGGGCTCCCTTGATGTCGCTGACGTTCACTTTACTCTTCTGAAGTTCTCAGAACATCTAAAAAATCCCTAAATTTTCTTGAAGTTAATGGACCTGCTTCAAAGTTTTCGAAAGGACCTGAATGCTCACGGAACTTTCCTTAAAATATTTAGGCTTTTTTGAACTTCTCTGGACATCCCAAAAGTTCACTAACTTTTTTTTTGAATTCTAGTTCCTGAAATTTTAACAATTGCCCAGTTCTCGAAACTTCTTTAATTTTTTTTTGTGATTTCCCTGAAGCTAATGAAAATGTCCTAGCATTCACTGATCTTCCCTGAGGTTCTCGGAACTTGCCTAGAATTCTTCAAATTCTGCTGAAGCTCTTAGTACTGCCCCAAACTTAATAGAACAGTCCTAAGCATCCATAAGCTTCTTTGATAAACTCTGAAATTCGGTGGAGCCTTTTTCCCCCTTGGTTTGATTTCCTTCGATCTTGTTTTCTAGTACCAATGCTACCAACGCCATGGAGGCAGCTCCCACACTGGACCCTACCTATCGACTCAACAGCTCATGGACCTGGGACCAACGGCTTTCCTTTCCTTCCGAAGAAAGGCGTGATCAGAGATGTTATGCCTCAGAAAAACCCGGCGATGCCGACAGGGATTGAACCTAGGCGCTTTTGGGGGAGAGGCAGTCACGCTTACCACTACATTTGGTGGAGCCTAAAAAAATATGAAGTTTCTGAAGTTTTCTGGACTACTTGACTATTTGGAAGCATCTAAAAATTTCCACCTTGCAGTTCTTCGAACTGTAGAAACTGTCCTGAAGCTTACGCATTTTTTTTTAATGTTGAAGTTCAATTCAGTGGTTCTCAGAATTTCGTGAAAATTGGAAGGTTTGTTTCTAATCGCAAAATATTAGACCCATATTTTTTTATTTTGTCATAAGGGTGACCATTTCCATGTTAGTGTGGTGCTAAAAATCGATTTTTTTCACTGGGCCGATTTCAAAGATCAAAATATCAAATGAAAGGTAAGCGGTGCCTGTGGTGTAGTGGTAAGCGTGATTACCTCTCACCTCAACAGGCCCGGGTTCAATCCCGGGTTCTGAGACATAACATCTCTGATCACGCCTTCCTTCGAAAGGGAAGTAAAGCGTTGGCCCCCGGTCCATGAGTTGATGCGTAGATAGGTAGGGTCCAGGTGTGGGAGCTGCCTCTCTGGCGTCGGTAGCATTGGTGCTCAGCACGGAAAACAAGATAGACGGAATACAAATCAAGGAAAAAAAAAATACTTTTTAGGGAAACTATAATGATATTAAATCATTTCGATTTTGTATTCCAATACATTGATTGTATTTGTTTTTATGGGTTTCATGGCTTGTAGATAGAGACCAAACTATGTTTTTAAATTTTTTTTTTGAAAATTTTGCCTTTTTTGCACATTATATCATTAAATCAGCGATGTGTTTTTTCGTTTTTGAGTTACATTTTTTTGAAGTTATCAAGTTTTGGGTTTTCGCTCAATACTCCTATGCGACTAGACTACCATGCATCTCCATCGATTTATAGCAACTGTAACATGGTCATGACAAATCTTCTGAAGTTATTGGTCTTCTTCTTCTCGGCTTTTTACGCTTCTATAGTGAGCGTTTTTCCGGCGCTCAACTTTGTGTTCTAGATGCACTCAGGCTTGCTTCCATTCACTTGCTATAAAAACATGGTTTTCTGAATTTTGAAATCATTAGATATTACAATCATATTTTGTACTTCTTAGATACAAGAAGAGGTTGAAAGGCAAGTGTTTGACACATGAAACCTGTCACATTCGCTTTCAGATAGTCACAGTCAGCGATTTTACGACTCGCGAGCGCTCACTCTGAGTGAACGCTCATGAATCATAAAATCGCTTATTGTAACACTCTGGTAGCGAAACGGACAGGTTTTACAAGTCAAACACTTGCCTTTCATCCTTTTCTTGTATCTATCAAGTACAAAATATCATTATAACATCGAATGATTTCAAAATTCAGAAAATCATTTTTTTTTATAGCAAGCGAGTGGAAGCAACCCTGGATGCACTTCCACAGCTATTAACTGAGAGCTTTTCATGTCATTGACCGAATACCGATTACATGTTGTATTGATTGTTTGGTGAACCGAATATTCAACCGAAGTCTTAAGAAACCACCAGACTATTTTTTGCTGCATTTGTAAATAAACCGTTCGACCCTTTCATCTTAATGCGAAAGTCACTTACACAAACCAACACCATCATCAGGTTGGAGAAAGTTTCCCCTAAGGACAAGAGCATTAGAACGATTTGTTTAAAAAAAATGCAGATAGCTCCTTTTCTATTGTTAATCCAGATATGATAAGCTACGGTTCAAATTTTCCATTTTTTTCAGTGTCAGGAATTGTCAAGATTTTGCGCGTCAACCGCAACGAACAATAAGTCTGGATCAACAATAGAAAAGGGCCCATCAGCATTTGTAAACAAACCGTTCCAAAGCCCTTTACTCACGAAACGAAGGCCACCCACGCAAACCAACACCATCATCAGATAGGGGAAACTTCTACCTACACGATGATGGTGTTGGTTTGTGTGAGCGGCCTTCGATTTATGAGGAATGGGCTTTGGAACGGTTTGTTTACAAATGCTGATGGGCCCTTTTCCATTGTTGATCCAGAAGTTAGCTTTCTCTTTCCGCTGTTGCCCGCGTTGAAGTTTGCGTCGTTATCGAAGTTTTCAATTTTAAAATCCGGAAAAATGAGTGATAAGCGTTCAGCAATTTGGGAATATTTCTAAGAAATCGACGATGGAAAAAAATCCAAATGTGTCGAGTACAATGCCACAGTCTCTTGCGGTGGAATTGGTAAGAAAGCAACAAATTCGGCAAAGATTAATCATTTGAAACTTCTAGAAGCATACCGCGCTGACGAATTGAAACGAAGATCCAAGGATGAACTTACTCAAACGACAATAAAGGAATGTTTGAGTGCAGCAGAAAAATGGGATTCAAAGCTGAAGAAATTACCACCGCTATGCTATTGCTGAGATGATTGCTTTGGATATTCAACCACTTTCGATGCTGGAGAACGAAGGTTTTCGTCAATTAAGGGCAACAGTGTAGCCGAAATATAAGGTTAGTTAAGCACATCTCAATTTTTATTTTATCTATAAATCATTTGCTTGTGTTTCAGGTTCCCTGCCGCAAGCATTTTTCCACGAAGATTCTTCCCGATCTTTTTGCAAAATGCAAAAGAACGATACAGGAACTACTGCCTCAAAAAGGATTAATTTAATGTACTACATACATTTGGTTTTCGCCAAGCAACCGATTATTGCTGAAATTACCGGGAACGACGAGCAGCCTGAGCAAACCAGAACAGCGCAGCGGTCCGTATGCTTCCAATAAGTGCTTCATCAGCAGACGGTTCGACATCAAATAATTTTGAGACTGCTTTGCAGAAGTTGGAGAAAAGCAGCCGCTGGTTTATTTTTTCTCTATTCGGGACATCAAACCACTGCGACCAGTATTTTGATCTATTGTAGTAGGGAAAATGGCTCTGATGTTGACCTATGTATCTAAGATTGGGCCCATCGCTAAAAATCTGCTATTTACCCATTTTATCTAGATGAACGTGTCATTGGGACGGTACTAATGGATATTTTTGGTCCCTATTGAAAATTTGGTCGATTGCTGAATTTATGTATTGGCCCAAGTTAGGGGCATTTAGGCCGACATTACATCCATTTCTCCTATATCCCGTGTCTTTAGTTTAGTGCATGTCATCTTACTCTATCACTATTGAGAAATGATGAAGTATTCGGTTTTGATACAGTTGTCATTCTTGCCTCCATCGCAAGGAATCGATTCTAATTGAAAGGTCCCGCTATTTATATCCTTCGAAAAGTTAGAGCATTTTCCAAAAGGGGGGCCCCATTGTCAGTCAAAATTGGATTGCTTAACAACAAAATTAAGCAATGACACTGATAATGACCATGCATCAGAACCTTAGTCTTAACCACTTCAAACTAGGGAACAACGAATAGAAGATCACAGAAGATCACGAAGATGAAGACTAACTAACTCATTTTTTCCTTGTTTCAAGATCATCCTCGGTCCAGGCAGCCCAAATATTTATCACTATTAACAAGGCATACAAAGTTACAAGGACTAAGATGTGTTCCTTTGATTACTGAAAAATCCTGTCCCCCTAATTTGAAGTAGTCAGGACTAGGAATCGGTGGTAGATCTTACATCCCGTAACTTACTTACTTAAGGGTCCTGTGCACCACCAGCGGTGCAAAGGGCCAACGTGAAAGATTTCCATCCTGGGAGGCTGTTCGCTTTTGCCTTGACCTGGGCCCAGGTCAGATTCCTATCGACTTGCTTTATTTCCTTATTGAGGCTACGCCGCCATGAGCCCCTGGGTCTGCCTCTGCTGCGATGTCCTGCCGGATTCCAATCCAGCGCTTTCTTGCAGATTTCGTTTCCGCCTCGTCGAAGTGTGTGGCCGACCCACCTCCACTTTCGCTCTCGAATTTCTGTTGCTATCGGCTTCTGATGACATCGACGATGGAGCTTGGTATTCTTGTGAGGCCACCAGGCACGAATTATATACCACAGGCATCGGTTGATGAAGACCTGCAGCTTTTGAGTGTTCTCCGCTGATACACACCACGTCTCGCTGGCGTATAACAACACAGATTTCACGTTCGAGTTGAAAATTCGGATTTTGGTGCGTTGACTTATCTGGTTGGATCTCCATACGTTTCGTAAACTCGCAAAGGCAGCCCTAGCCTTCTTGATTCGTGCACCTATGTCGCTCTTGGTCCCACCGTCCGACACTATTTGGCTGCCAAGATATTGGAAACTTTCGACCTTCTCCACTGCTTGCCCCGCTACCGTAAAGTTGGAAAGGTTGCCCGTGTTGATATCCAACGATTTGGTCTTGTTGACGTTGATGGTGAGACCCGCCGCAGAGGAGCGTTTGGCTAGGTCATTGAGCTTACTCTGCATATCAGAGCGCCGTTGTGCTAGTAGAGCAACATCATCAGCTAAATCGAAGTCGTTGAGATGCTCCATGGTGATAGGCTGCCAAAGCAGCCCACGGTTCGGTACACGGTCAATTGCACCTACCATGATCTCGTCGATTACGATGAGAAACAGTAGCGGTGATAGTATACATCCTTGTCTCACACCAGCGACTACCCGGATAGGGTCGGACAAGGATCCGTTATGCAGAACTCTGCACGTTAAAGCCTCATGAGATTTTATCCGGGTCTCCCTTGCGTCTCAGGGCGCCCCACAGATTCTCGTGATTGAGACGGTCGAAAGCTATTTCGTAGTCAATGAATACCAAATAAATGGACTCTTGGAATTCATTGACCTGCTCCAGGATGATGCGGAGCATGACAATATGGTCCACACAAGATCTTCCGGCACGGAATCCTGCCTGCTGCCGTCGGCGCGTCGCGTCGATCTTCTCCTGTATCCGATTCAGGATAACTTTGCACAGAACTTTGAGAACAATACACAGTAACATGATGCCTCGCCAATTGTCGCACACAGTCAGATCCCCCTTCTTTGGGACCTTCAATTAGATGCCCTGCATCCAGTCGCGGTGTCCCAGATATTACAGAATAGTTGATGCAACATTTGTGCGGATATCATGGGGTCAGCTTTGAGCATCTCTGCTGATATGCGATCGACCCCTGGAGCCTTGTTGGATTTCATGCTGCGGATAGCTGCTTCAATCTCCTGCAGTGATGGGGCCTCGGAATTGACGCGAGTGATGCGCCGCACCCTAGGCGGATCATGCCGAGATGTTGATGGCTAATTGGCCGTCGAAACTTGAAGAAGTTGTTCGAAGTGCTCAAACCCGCGTTTCAGCTGGTCCTTGGGGTCGGTAAGCAATTGTCCAGTCGTGTCCTTCACTGGCATCCTCGGGTTCAGCCTTGCTCCACTCAGGCGTCGTGAGATATCGTAGAGGAGGCGTATATCGCCAGTGTTTGCGGCTTTCTCCCCTTCGTCGGCAAGGGAGTTGTCCCGTCTGCAAGAACGCTTGACTTCCTTCTCTAGAGCCGAGTACCGTTGACGGGCTTCGTTCTTGGCTCTTCTGGTTCTCGCCCGCTCTATCGCGGCTTTTGCTTCTCTACGCTCCTCAATCTTCCGCCAGGTTTCATCTGTGATCCACTCTTTCCTCTGGGTGCGCAGCTCACCCAAGTTGTTCTCGTTTGTTTCTATAAAGGCATCCTTGATGGCCGTCCATTACATCCCGTAACGTACCACGAAAAGGTGTTCTACCCACGTTATGGGGCAGCCGCTGGTTACAAATCCGACTTCAAGCCAAATAAGGAACGAGATAGAACACTACATTTTTGAGAAAGTGATCGAAAGAACTGTCAATCCATACACCTGGTGGAATAAACACCAGTCTATATTCCCTGCAGTGTTCAAGCTTGTAAGGCAGTATTTGTCCAGTACCATAGTCAGTGAACGCTTGTTATCCACTGAGGGTTTGGTGTACGAACAACATCGCAACAGTCTGCTTCAGGAAAATGCAGAAATGCTTACATGCTTGAAGCGGAATTTCAAATTTCTGAAAATTGAAACTTAGTAACTTTCATGACATTAAATATTACTGTCAACTTAACTCATAACTATATTTATTATCAATTGTAAACTGAATTAACTTTAACAAACGTATGCTTGCAAGTTTCAAGTTCTGCAAAAACAAATATTTGTTGTTGTTTTCTAACTTAAATTGATGTAGGTTTAATAGTAAATATTCGGCCTATTCGGCCGAATACTATTGCTGCTATTCGTTGAACCAAATATTCGGTCAACGTTTAATTTGAGGGATATTCGGTGCAGCTCTACCCCTCAACCCTAAAGGGTTTTCTCAAATCCCATTTGAGAGGTAGAAAACTTGAATGCTTTTCGTTATACTTAAGAAATTTTGTTTCAACAACTACAATTCCAAATTTCGCTTGTCACATGCTAATTTGTTAGTGTAATTTCAAAATCCTGCCATAATCACTTCAGAACTTTCGAACAACGTAACATTTTAATTAACCTCTATCAACTGTGTGCGTAAGCCCGTGATTCTAGAAATTCAACCGAGGGATTTCCCAATCCCACTTGATAAAACAACCAACGCTGAGCAGGGTTCGTGTTAATTGCATGGAAAACTACCAGGCTCCGGCGGTCGGCAGCACTTTCCATTCAAACATTCCTTCGGCAGACGGAATAAGTCTCACTACGCTGAGAACCGGTCATGAAGCATGGAGGGAGAAGCAAATTGTGGTGCGTCTCTTACTGATGACGTTAGCTGGGTGGTGATCTTCCATCGACGTCGCCGTCATCGTTGCTGTTGACGAGGGAGTCTGTAATACATATTGATAAACAATACATCTTGCCGGCACCGGTACGTGTAAGATGTAAATGCCGGCTGATGGCAATCGGCAAGTTATTTTCCTGTTAATAAATATCTCGTGGCATGTTCTGCGCTTTGGCAAAACAAGCGGAAGATGATATGCTTGGGTCCCCGGATTCATTGTTTTTTTTTGTGTGTGAAAAGTACCCGTTGGGAAACGGATTCTGTGGGAAGTTGTTTGGATACATTCTGCGAGATAATTGATTCTGGGAAAAATGCTAGATATATTTTATTTGATAAGCACGATTGGTAGTAATACGCTGGAATTAAACCGACAGGAAATTTGCAAAGTATTTTGAATTTTAATGTCAAGTATCTAAAATGATCTGCGTTAGCGTAGATTCAGTAATTTTATCAGCAATCAATGAGGTTTATTTCATAAACAATTACACAAACTACTCCGTTTTCATCATTAGCAGCAATTATGGCAGCATCGCTCAAACCTCGACTATTTAACTAACAACCCGTCACTGTGGGGCAGTGCGCTGATACTGTTTTAGTCGTTGATGCCATCGACACCATCACCGTCACCATCATCGTCATCATCGGCTGCCGTAAGCAAGGAAGCAGTCGCTAATGAAATTTCCACTCCCATCCACCCCCACTAAATTGTTTGCCGGGTACAGCATTCATGAGGTATCACAATTTGATTGATTACAAAGTGAAGCTCATTTACGTTAACTTGCTTACCCTACAGTGTGCTTGCACTACAGTACCGATGTACGAGTAACACTTACCGATGGAGCAATTTGTGGGTCCTCTTTCATCCCGTAATCATTTATTACGAGCCAGACTGGACTGGTGGCGTAAACTATATGTAATTGTTTGCTCTCAATGCAACCCGAACTGCACTGATGTGGCTTGATTTGTCCGGGCGAGTGACGACGATCGAAGACGACAGCAATCTATTTCACGACGGATCGGAAATAGGGTGGGCGCAGTCAGTGCATTGATTGCTGCGCTCACAGACGAGAAGCACATTTCCAACAAATTAATTTCACTAATGATTCCCCGGATGGAGCAGCTTGTTCTTTAACGTCTCTTTTACTGTAGGTCTCCTAGGAACGGGTATTGTGGCCAAATAAATGAAGGCGGTTTATTTTGGGTTGGATGGTAATTCTTAATAATTGAGCAGACTATTGTGAATGATTTTTTTAATATAAAAATGCCTTTTATCGATCACAAAGAAACCACCAGCTAAGTGGAAACCTAGAAAATGATGGGAATTCCGAAAATAATAGGCCATTAATGCAGTAATAAATCATGCGATGGTACACATTCAGCAAAACCTGTATTTAATATTAAAATCGACAATTCTATCATTTATATTGTGCCTTTGTATCACAACGAAGCATCGCGATGCATGCAAAGCTGTTACATCGAAATCGTTAATTGTTTAGCATTATCAAAATAACCGTTATTTATTGTAGAAAAAGCTAACAAAGTTTTTGGCACTCAGTGTTGAAAAGTTTCACTTTTTAATACTGTTTTGAATAACATAACAGCCTAATTTTCCTAGCTACAATAAAAGTGTTCGAAAAAATACTTTTAAAGCAATCATGGACGAAAAGTTCTACTTCTCGACGCTCTTTTGAGTGCAAAAAAAATGTTGTATACAACTCGTTGCAAACTTCGATTTTTTTTCAGCACTCTTCGTAATTATCCAACTCTGCAAGCCTCGTTAAATAAAGTATGACTCGTGCTAAAAAAAATCTTCTTTTTGCAACTTGTTGCATAAATAGCTATTTTACGTCAATCCACTCAAGTTTTTCTTTTTATTGATTTTTCAATCATAAAAGTAGCTAGTCCGCCTATTAAGGATCAGCGTAACGTCACAGTATTATCATAGAAACGTGCTCAACTTTTTGGCTCAGCTCTGGTACTATCTTCGGTCCCAAGCTAATTTATTCGCCCCTCGAAACATACGAAAATCCACTAACCCCTCATTTTATCTGTCAAATTTTCATAGCAAATCAAAACAAACATTGTGTAGTACTAGAATTTTGACTAGAATGGGGTACGTTAATCGATTTACTTGGGACCAATAGGCTAGTCAAGTAGTGGGCCAATTTGAAATCGTTAGTTTCCACCGGGTGGTATTATTCCAAGTTTTTTAAAATGTATAACATTCTTTTTTTTCATAAAATACGTATTTTTTTCCGATTGCATTATTCCAATCAACAATATTCCAAACAACAATCGGAAAAATTACGTATTTTAGGAAAAAAAAAAGATAAGTATTAGAGGGTGGTTCAAAATATCGATTGTACTTCATCAAGCTGAATCGATTCCCCCAAAATTTGATGTCGTTTAGTTGCGAACTGGTTCTTTGAAGTTTGTATTGGAATTACTATTGGAAAAGTGAACTTCCGCCATAATGATTAACGGGTTAGCTTGATAAATATAGGTACGTATAGGAAATTTCATCCGAAAGAGAATCGATCAATGTTATTTAGAACCGTATGTGTTGTCCACTATGATTTGACAGCTCTTGCCAGCTACTGTCAGAGCTGACTTATAACGAATATACCTTGTGTTCGTGGGCCTGGATAAAACATATACTTCATCTAATTTAACATAGCATTTGCAATGCAAAATTGTTCGTTATGAGGCAGTTTCGTGTTCACTCACCGAGGGTAATGTGACAGGCGATGATTACTACAGTCAGGAATCCTTATTGCCGGATTCCTTATTGCCGGTATCCCTTATTGTCGGATCCTTATTGCCGGGCTATCCGCGAATAAGGATACCCACAGCTTATGGGATTTTCACTAATAGGGGCTGTGGTGGATTATCTCATTTGTTTCAATATTTAGAGCTATACTGTCATGGACAAATATGTTGTACTGGGATAAACCAACAAGCCTGTATCATTGGATTCAGGTTTAATTGGGAACTACGCCGCTAGAGGCGCTTCACTTTTATGTTACTTATGACGGGCGTTATAATATATGGATCTTAGGTCTAACATAGAATATTTCGTGAACCTGACCATGTAGAAAGTTACTGCCTTGAGCAAAGTTGTTCAAGTGACCAAGTCCTTTCGGATGGTGGGCATGTTGGTTCAGAACTCTCTCACTACGCAGCGCTAGTGTGCACATGAGCTTCCTATATAAGCTGTATCTCAAAATCCTGGCCATATAGAAGGTTATTGTCTTCAGCATAGTTGTTCAGGCAACCAAGTCCTTTTGGATGGTGGGCATGTTGGTTCAGAACCCTCTCACTACGCAGCGCTAGTGTGCATGTGAATTTCCTATATAAACTGTATCTCGAGAACCTGGCCATATAGAACGTTGCTGTCTTCAGCATAGTTGTTCAGGTGACCAAGTCCTTTTGGATGGTGGTCATATTAAAGGGTGATACGGTCAAAATTTGGTCAAGGGAAAACGCGTGTAAATCGGTGAAATCGTTTATTTAAAAAATCAAATTAAATTTCTTTTTCAAGTTCAATTAGTATAAAATTCAGGAAAAATATTCAGTTAGGCTTCCGCTTTTCCAAATCCGAATTGCCGGGCCTTACGCTTGACCCCTGCCATCAGATTTTGTACAGCCACCTTGTCCACCTTCTTCGCCGCAGAAAGCCAGTTTGCCTTGAACTGCTGCTCGCCCTTAGCAGTTTTTTTGGTCTTCTTTAGGTTCCGCTTGACAATAGCCCAGTATTTCTCAATTGGGCGGAGCTCTGGCGTGTTGGGAGGGTTCTTGTCCTTGGGAACCACCTGCACGTTGTTGGCGGCGTACCACTCCATGGCCTTTTTACCGTAATGGCAAGATGCCAAATCCGGCCAAAACAGTACGGAACAACCGTGTTTCTTCAGGAAAGGCAGCAGACGTTTATTCAAACACTCCTTCACGTAAATTTCTTGGTTGACAGTCCCGGAAGCTATGAAAATGCTGCTTTTCAAGCCACAGGTACAGATGGCTTGCCAAACCAGATATTTCTTTGCGAACTTTGACAGTTTCATGTGCTTGAAAACATCTGCTACCTTTCCCCTTCCTTTTGCCGTATAAAACTCCTGTCCCGGAAGCTGCTTGTAGTCGGCTTTGACGTAGGTTTCGTCGTCCATTACCACGCAGTCAAACTTCGTCAGCATCGTCGTGTACAGCCTCCGGGATCACGCTTTGGCCGTCGTATTTTGTTTATCATCGCGATTTGGAGTCACTACCTTCTTGTAAGTCGATAGTCCGGCTCGTTTTTTGGCTCGATGCACGGTTGTAGACGATACACCCAGCTTATTTGCGGCATCTCGGAGAGAGAGGTTAGGGTTTCGCTTGAAACTACCGGCAACTCTCTTTGTCGTCTCAGCGGCTTCCGGTTTTCGATTTCTTCCCGATCCAGACTTCCTGGCTGTCGACAAACGTTCCCCAAACACTTTAATTACATTTGTAACGGTTGATTTGGCAACTTTTAGCGATTTTGCCAACTTTGCGTGCGAGTAGCTCGGATTTTCGCGATGCGCGAGCAAAATTTTGATACGCTGCTCTTCTTGCTTGGACGGCATTTTGACAACTGAAGAGTGAATTCCAAAATCAAAATAGGAGCAACATTCTACACACACACACCTTCAAAATGAGGCGTGTTCAGGTTTTTTAAATGCAAAATTGAAAGAAATACGTCAAGTTGATATTGACCAAATTTTGACCGTATAACCCTTTATTCAAGAACTTTCTCACTACGTGACGGTAGTGTGCACATGAACTTCCTTAATATGGTATGTCTGGATAGTTTGTCCATATAAGATGTTGCTGTGCAATGCGAGGACACGAAACGGAATAGGGATGACGTGTAGAGAGGCTGTAAATCGATTTCGGACGCCATTTTAAAATCCAAGATGGCGGTCATCGATTAAAAAAAACTGTCAAATACCCTACACTATGGGTATTTCCGGAAAGGGTACGACGTGTAGAGTCCGGAAATCGATGCCAGACGTCAATTTGGAATCCAAGATGGCGGCTATCGGTTCAAGAAAAACTGTCACATACCATACAATATGGGTATTTCCCTATTCGTGTCCTCGCATTGCACAGAAACATCTTATATGGACTAGCTATCCAGAAATAGCATATTAAGGAAGTTCATGTGCATACTACCGCCACGTAGTGAGAGAGTTCTTAAATATTATGCCCACCATCCGAAAGGACTTGGTCGCTTGAACAACTTTACTGAAGACAATAACCTTCTATATGGCCAGGATTTTGAGATACAGCTTATATAGGAAGCTCATGTGCACACTAGCGCTGCGTAGTGAGATAGTTCTCAACTAATATGGCCACCATCCGAAAGGACTTGGTCTTTTGAACAACTTTGCTGAAGACAGTAACTTTCTATAATGTGGCCAGGTTCACGAAATATTCTATGTTGGACCTAAGATCCATATATTATAACGCCCGTCATAAGTAACATAAAAGTGAAGCGCCTCTAGCGGCGTAGTTCCCAATTAAACCTGAATCCAATGACACAGGCTTGTTGGTCTATCCCAGTACAACATATTTGTCGAAGACAGTATAGCTCTATATATTGTAACAAATGAGATAATCCACTACAGCCCCCATTAGTGAAAATCCCATAAGCTGTGGGTATCCTTATTCGCGGTTCCTTATTCACGCCCCCGTTACCCCGGCAATAAAGATTCCTGACTGTAAATGATAAATAATAATGGTCAAGGATGGGAAAATTCATTCACTCGCGCGAGCACCATAGAAACAAAATAGCCATTTTCGGTTGCAAAAAGATTGTTGAACGAGTGTAATTTATTCCAACCAACTGACTCTGCACATAGACTTGGAACTGGCCACAGTTGATCGAACGAGGAATAAGACAGGCAGCCGATAAAATATCTCTACCGAGGCGAACCCGATGGAAAGCGTAACAACCGATCGCTTCCGATTTAAATCAGCTATTGGAATCATCCAGACCAGGGCCCTACAAAGTCACTTTCAATCGACAATCGTCAAGCCACGGGAGGGAACATTTGTGTTAGTTGAAAATGGAATATATTTAGGAATTTCTATTCGGCAATATAAAGTAAAGGTTATGTGAAAATGTAAACAAATTTAAATTAATACAAAAAGAAAGATCTCACCAAAACTATCTGCTATAAGCCTGTCTTCCCATGTTTTCGAAGCTGTTTCATGCATTATCCTTGCCAATACTCTCCAGCAAGCGTTTTCTTTTCACACCGAAACATTGAGACCATTCATGACTCTTTCGCCTGCGCTACTGTATTGGAAGCAAACCGCAGGATTCACAACAGAATGCACAGACCGTTCAGTGTTTGGAGTACATCTGATCACCAACACCATCATAGCCAGCGCTTATCAGCCAAATGCAACCGAAAACAATCAAAGCGAACGCACGCACAAAACAGAGAGCAAACTTAAAACAGAACCGTATCCGACAGGCTTCGAAACTCGAACACCTGAAATCTGATGTCTGTGTTAGGGAATCTGAACTTTTTTTTTGTCCGTGCTACTACTCCATTATGGTTAAGTTTGCATTAATCTCTACATCACACATGTAGGATACGGGATGTCCAATGCAGTATGAATAGAGCAATGAGCTGCTGGCCTCACCTCCGACCACCGGGCCATAGTGATGATTTATCATCAAATTAATTTTCGATTTAGGTTAGCGACTGAAAGTCAATTTTTATTTGTTATATGCGACAGTTAGAAGATACTGAGAGGTTAGCACATATCATCGGCAAGAGACGTGCGTGTGAGAAAATTTGCGAAAAAATCTAAGGGCACCGGTGGGATTCGAACCCACAATTCCCATTCAGTACACGGGTGCATTGCCAATTATACAACGGCTGACCTATGGTCTACGGATGTATTTGGCTAATGACATATGAGTTTCGAATCCGTTTCCCTCCCTTAGTCTTTTTGCGCAAGCGTTCTCAATACACAACAATCGTCTATTACCGACGATATGTGCTTGTACCGCAACCACTCAGTATCGGTCGATGTGAACAAACACAACTCGTCTCTGTTCTACATCACACATGTTGGATACGGGATTGTCCAATGCAGTATGAATAGAGCAATGAGCTGCTGGCCTCACCTCCGACCACCGGGCCATAGTGATGAATGCACCCGTGTACTGAATGGGAATTGTGGGTTCGAATCCCACCGGTGCCCTTAGATTTTTTCGCAAATTTTCTCACACGCACGTCTCTTGCCGATGATATGTGCTAACCTCTCAGTATCTTCTAACTGTCGCATATAACAAATAAAAATTGACTTTCAGTCGCTAACCTAAATCGAAAATTAATTTGATGATAAATCATCACTATGGCCCGGTGGTCGGAGGTGAGGCCAGCAGCACATTGCTCTATTAATCTCTACTTGATGCCAATCTGACGTTTGTTGATAGAGACAGAGTGATTTCCCCGTTTTACCTTTTTTGAGGAATACATTTATTACGATTTTTTAAAAAATCAACGGCACAACTCATCAAGCTGAAATTTTCACAGAAGGCAGTTGGTAATA